>NW_006239082.1:972815-980156 GCF_000226075.1 Solanum tuberosum | reverse complement strand
AGTTGGAACAGAAGTGCAAAACTACGTTTATTTATTTTATTTCCACAACTATTGATAATTTTAATGGTTGTACACAACTACATATGAATTTTCCATCCTCTACAGTGTTCTTCTTAGTAATGCTTAAAAATAGAAAAAAAAACCACAACAAACAACACGAAGATTAGCTTCCAGTTGTTACAACATTTGGTCTTCTTCTTCTCCTTCATCACACATTTGTTACTTCTTTTAATATGATTTTCATCATCAATTTCCAACTCCTTAATTTTGTTCGCCAATCTCAGAATAACGAACTTGTATCAAATATCAACATCTTCACGATCCCTCCATCTAAAGAAGTTGCATGCATTCTCCTAAAATACACACCACAAAGAAATTTAAATTAAAAAAAAACAAAATAAAGAGGAGTCTCCAGACTAAGATGTAGAAATGTACATACACGGTAGCGTGGACAAGAGCAAACCCAACATGGGATCATTTTCATCATTACAAATTCGATTCAATATTGCATTTGAGATTATATCAAAAGTAACAAAAACAAACAAAACTCAGTCATTAGATCTAGATCTAGAGTACTGATCTATATTTAAAGAACTCAGAAATTCTTACCCAACCACTATATTGCAAAATTAATGATTTTATTGATTTGACAATACATGACAGTGCTGAGATTTGGTTTAACCAAAGGCCAATCAAATTAGTTGTGTGTTAAAAAACAAAGAACAGAAAAGACTGACATAAAAAAAACTGATGAAATAAAAAACATCATTATATCCCATGCACTCCAGAGATCCGAGATCCATGCAAAGAGAGAATTCAAGCATATAAACTTGGAAAACATTAAACATAAACATAAACATGTCATTGATAGTTGATAGTTGAACTAGTGACATGCAAGGCTAGGCTAGACTACATATCCATATTTACAAGGCATTAACGCCAACAAAAATACAAAATTTACATCTGAAACGCTCTAGCCCATTGATAGTTGATATAGTGAACATGCAAGGCTAGGCTAGGGCTACATATCCATATTTACAAGGCATTAACGCCAACAAATACAACAAAATTTACATCTGAAACGATCTAGCCCTATACTACTACTTCAGCTAGCAAAAAAGGACTTGACTAGAGGATCTGGAGTCAACATTGAGCGATTAAACCTGGAGGGGTATCACCATTCTTTCTTGAAGGGTGGTGGATCAGATCTACACATGCACTCTGTCACAAAACCATCTACACAAAAATTAACAACCATAGTTAACTACCTCATACACGCCATTACAGTAGATAGGATGTTATATATAAAGTAAGAAGACTTACCAAATGATGAAGCTGCCCTCCATTAGACAAGATCCGACAAAAACAAACAATGAACATCACCCATGCATTAAGAACACACTTGAAGAAGACATCATATTAACTGAGAACAACATAATTACGTTGATCACCCACAACAAGTGTATGCTGAGACTTAAATTTGTCCAAGGTGGTAACATCTTCTCAGGGAAATTTGAGTGTGATGAGAGTAGGAGATGAGAAAGAAAAAAGGAAAGAAAATATAAAACGAGAGCTTATTTTTGTGAATTAAGGGAACCCTAATTAACCCTTTTATAATGAGTGAAAGTGAGTGGAGTATGTGTTAGTGGAGTATTCTAGAAAGATCTGTTACATTACATGTTGAATTAACCCCAAAAAGACCATTTTATGAAATACATATGTTGCCACATATCACATGTCTGTTGAGATTTATCAAACAGAACGTGCATATGTTGCCACAGATGACACTTCAAGGATCAGTTAATCGATTAATTGAGTGATTTAGGAATGGGAAAATGTCAAAATTGGACCAAATTTTAGTACTTTGAACCATAATTAAGCAATAAAAATATGCTATAACACTTGGAACAACGATTTACAAGAGCGTTATAGAACTATCATATGGAGTTATTTGGTCATTGTATGATGAACTAGACTAGTGGGATGATAGTCTTTGTAAAAATAATTATAGAATTGAATGAACGTTGTTGTATTAGACCATAATTCTGTACTTAGACATGTTGTAGGACTATATATTAGTGTTACATGTTGAATTAGGTGACAATTTAATTGAATTAACCCCAAAAAGACCATTTTATGATATACATATGTTGCCACATATGACATGTCTGTTGAGATTTATCAAACAGAACGTGCATATGTTGCCATAGATGAAAATTTAATTAATACAGAAATTTAACTACTTCATCTATTTCTAAATCACACCTACATAATTCACAACCAAAGTGGGGGCTTTAAACAGTGCAACAAATTGGTCTTTCTCCCAACAAATGAGGTTCTGACACCCTTCCATATAAAGTATATCGCAACTTCTCTCGACATCTTCTGAGTTTTAGTGGAGTCATGTTGGCAATGAACACTAAGCATTCTTTCATGGATTCATCGCCATTGAAGATTGAAATTATGGCAAGCACATAGGATGCACCAATGTGGCCACCGTCTGCTGCTTGACTAAGCATTCCCAATCCATTTGAATCGCTACGGTTGAAAAATCATACTACAGAAGAAATAACACATTTAAAATGTAAAATACATTGATAAAAACATGAATACATTCGAAAAACATTAAAAATTACCACGCCTTTTCTGTATAAGGCTTCTAAATTCCCCAATGCTCTGCACATTTCCATGAAAGAAGTGCATCTTCGAACAACTGAAGACGGCCATATAAATACAGGAATGCTGAGCAAAATTACCTTCTGATAAACATAGAATTCATTAGCGACTTGATTGAGGACCTTAGAGCTGAGAAATCAAATCAAATGGTTAGGAAATCAAATTAAAGAGCGAAAATTGATTAATACATACATACCTTAATTTAACGCTCATTAAATCTTTGAGGGCATAGGAAGTAATCCTTTCAACTATATCAATTAGTAGTTCCCTCGGAAGGATTCAATGTACTTTTTTTTTACTCAGTCATTTTTGAATATTTCTTATTCTTCCTTCCCATCTTGTGTTCTTCTTATATAATATAATTCCAATGTAATGAATGTGAAAAGTTGCAACTTCTGAAGACGAAGAGGCACTTCTAACTTTTCAAATGCAAGTACTTAATTTTTTTGAAAAAAGGGTAAAATATGAAGAGTTGTAATTAATGAATGAGGTTGTTGTATTAGACCGTAATTGAATTGAATTAGCCCCAAAAAGCACATTTTAGGATATACACATGTTGCCACATATGACATATCTGTTACAATTTTATACAACATTTTATACCACAGAACGTGCATATCTTGCCACAGATGACATTTCAAGGATGGTCAAAATGAGAATACTATGAAAAAAACACATATTTTTAGATTAAACATTTTATAAAGAACAAATTCAAAAATCAGTACAAAACACAAAAAGACAACCTTTTTCACCATGAATTTGGTTTGCAAGTTATGTACATATGTTGCCACATATGGCAATTTAATTAATACCCCACAATGGTGTAAGGCAGAAATTTAACTACATAATCTAGTTCTAAATCACACCTACATAAATCACAACGAATATCATCTTCATTGTCGCTTCCCATGGGCCAACCATTCCTGCGACAGATTCGCTCAAATTGATGAACAGTGCAACAAATGGGTCTTTCTCCCAACAAATTAGGTTCTGGCACCCACATTCCACCTAGAATATTTCGCAAATTCTGTCAACATCTTCTGACTTTTAGTGGCTCCGTTTATTTCATGTTGGCAATGAACATTAAATCTTCTCTCATGGATTCACCGCCATTGAAGATTGAAATTATGGCAAGCACATATGATGCACCAATGTGGCCACCGTCTGCTGCTTGATTAATCATTCCTAATGCAGTTGGATCGTTACGGTTGAAAAAATCAAACTACATAAGAAATAACACATTTAAAAGGCAAAATACATTGATAAAAACGTGAATACATATGAAAAACATAAAAAATTACCATGCCTTTTATGTATAAGGCTTCTAAATTCCCCGATGCTCTGCACATTTCCAGGAAAGAAATGGCTTCTTGAACTATCGACCATCTACGATAAGGAAAGTTGACCAATGTTACCTTTTGAATATAGAAGGTTCATTAGCGACTTAATTGAGGACCCTAGAACTGAGAAATCAAATCACATGGTTAGAAAATCAAATTAAAGAGCAAAAATTGATTAATACATACATACCTTAATTTAACCCTCATTAAATCTTTGAGGGAGTAGGAAGCAATCCTTTCAACGATATCAATTAGTAGTTCCCTCGAAAGGGATTCAATGTAGTTTTTTTTACTCATAGTCATGCAATCCTTTCAACGATATCAATTAGTAGTTCCCTCGGAAGGGATTCAATGTAGTTACTTTTACTCATAGTCATTTTTTAAGATTTCTTATTCTTCCTTACCATCTTGGAGAAAATTAAATGAAAGGACCTTCTGTTGTTGTGTTCTTATATAATGCCAGAAAATATGTGAAAAGTTGCAACTTCTACACATGAAGAGAAAAGACACAACTTTTCACTTTTCAAATGAAAGTACTTATTTTTTTTAAAAAAAGGGTAAAATATGAAGAGTTGTAATTAATTTTTTTCTTAAAAGTTGTTCCAATGACAGTAAATATTAATTGATGGTTCACACACCTTACACGTAATTATTTATTAGAAATATGTTGGAACAAATGCGTTTTCTGTGGTACTTGTAACACATAATTGACATATGTTGGTGCATATGTAATAATATGTTCTAAGATCTAACACATAATTAATATATGTTGAAACAAATGTGTTATTCTGTAGTACATGTAACACATAATTGACATATGTTGGAACATATGCAATATTCTGTTGTAAGTAGCAACACATAATTAAATAAATCACACATTTTATATAAATAACATAACATAAGTTGATTCAAACTAAGATAAGAAGATAGGGAACATCATTCTCAAATAAAAAAGAACATTCATTAAAATTCAACAACACTTATGGAGCATTTCGATTTGGCATGTAGTTCTTTTGTGGCCAAAGTCCCTACATGCGGAACACTTATTTTTCTTGTTGGAAATGATTCACCAACTCCACACCGTCTCTTATATCTCCTTCTTCCAGGTTTGCTTGGATCAACATATGGATGAGGTATTTCTCTCTCTATGACATCCAAATGGACAATCCAAGAATCTTCAGGTGGCACCGAGTGAATTTCCTCACAATATGTCATTATGTATTTTTCTACTGAAAAATATGGAGAGAAGTACTCATAAATCTGATTTCCAAAATCAGCACCATATTGGGCTCGAAGCGCTGCCATGGCATGTGGACAAAGTATTTTGTCCAAGTCAAAACTTCTACAAGTACAAGTTTTTCTTTGTAGATCCACCGTAGCAACATCACCATGACCAGTGACACTGAACTTGTAGTTAGCGATTTGATGAGCCAACAACTTATTGCCTGCGTTGACATACTTTGATATGCCTTTTTCAATTGAAGGAACAAATCTATTTGCAGAGTTCACCAGCTCCATACGCCTCTGGTGAAATAAAAATGCAAATCTCCTATTTATTTCATCAAATAGAGCGTCAATGGAAATTCTCTTTCAACATCAAACATAGAATCACCGACTCTGCGATGTTTGACATCATAATGTTATATCTACACAACAAAAAATAAAAATCAATCAAAACACATAAAATTACAATAAACTCAAGAGAGATGGTATAGACAATAATGTACCTATTTCCCGGGCAAAATGCCCTGCTCCAGTGTGGAATCCAATACGTTCAAGAGTTTCAGCCGCCTTTGGTACCAAATCTCTTATTTGATTGAAATGGTCATTGAACTCACATCTATTGTACGCCTTTGTTGTTTTATAAGAATGGGTCACTACCTTTGAATTGTGAAAGTTATTTCGAATATTTTCCCCAAGGTGTCTCATGCAATAACCATAATGAGATGCAAGGTAGATAGTCGAAATCATATTTCGAATACTTGGATGCATATCAGAAATAATGCACAACTCATCAGTATCATCTACAAAGCTTCTCATATTTTGAAAAAAATATTCGTATGAGGCATCACATTTCTTGTCCACAACACAGAAAGTCACTGGAAATATATAATTCTCAGTATCTTGTGCCACCGCCGATAGAAAAACTCCTTCATACTTGCTCCTCAGGAATGTCCCATCAACGGCTATTACTTTTCTCATTTCTGAAAACCAGTTATCCAAGTGGCATATGATACAAATAAGTACTTGAACCTCCCATTTTCATCGAGCGACAATGCCGTCTTGCTTCCTAGATTTGCAACTTCAAGCATATAACGGTACGCATTAAGCATTGCATATCCGTGCTCATGTGTTCCCCTAACATTAGACTTAGCATGTTCCATGCCCTTATAAATCTTCCAATAGCTTACCTTACAACCCAATACTGTTGTGGGGTTAATTTGACATGTCTCTTGTGGATGGGCCTTTACCATTGGGAAAGTTATTTTCAAAGTACTTACCTATGACTTTTGCCGTGGCATGGGAATTATGGCTGGTAAGATGCTCTGAACCACACGTATGGTACTTTTCATAAATTCTAATGACAAACCTGTTGCTACTTGTAAATTTCACAGCCCTCAGCCACTAATTGAACTACGGATATGAACATTTAAAAGAAAATACATTACGAGAATTGATCACCTTTTTCAGTCTAAAATCTTTTTTCAAGCAAGCAATTTTCAATGAATTTGCCAGTTCTTCCTTGTTCTTGAATGTCATTCCTTTATAAAAACCGGTTTCATCATCTCGAACATTATTCACACGTGATGATTGAGAAGAACATGGAATGTTGTTGCCAACAATAGGTGTAGGAGGATTGTTGCTCTCAAAGTTCGGCACTTCATCTTTTCCAATTTCAGCATCGTGATTATTCATGTCCACATCATCAAATTCATCATTTAACATATCTTGTTGGTCTTCCTCGATAGGATTTTCATCCACGTAGACTCTTAATATGGGCGGTCTCTCTGCTCCTCCAAATAAACAAGCAAACTAGGCTGATCAGTTATTTTAAAAGGTAAGACCTTCTCATTATGAAAAAAAAAGGGAATGTAACTCATGACAAGATCTTTCAGTTGACAATTGTATCCACATTTTTGCATGACTAAATTCACAAAATCATCATACAAAATATTTCTTTCGACAGTCATCCCTACCTACCCTCCCCATTTCTTACCATCCTTCCAACGCCAAATGTATCGAATTTTCTTCTCGACCTATTCACCACGACAATCAATCCTTACAAATAATCCCTCCATTTATTGTACCTGGAGAAATTAATTAA
>NW_006239082.1:972555-972715 GCF_000226075.1 Solanum tuberosum | reverse complement strand
CACAACCGGAAACATATCCCTCATCAACAAGAACTTCCACAACACAACCAACAACTTCAACAACTAAACTAAATCTTTTCTTGGAATTAAAAACGAGTTGGCGTGTGGGGGTATGAACCAACCAACACTAAGGATCATCAATCTCTCAACATACAATAGA
>NW_006239082.1:936900-972411 GCF_000226075.1 Solanum tuberosum | reverse complement strand
ATCTCCTCGATTTCCTCTTCTTCTCTTCTTCTTCTCTTCTTCACTCTCAAGAACCCTAACTCTTTATCTTTCAAAATGGGACAAAATGATCCAAAGATCAGCCTAATACAACAATATAATCCCAAAAGAAATGGCTAGGGAAAAGACCAAAATGCCCTTAAAATTTCCGGACGGATTCCCTGCCAGCTGCCCAACTTTCAATGGCCATAACTCGCTCATACGAACTCGGAATCGAGCAAACTCGGTGGCGTTGGAAAGATCGTTCCACGAACTTTGCAACCATAACTGGAACTCCACCTAAATCATCCTGAGCTAGAATTTATGGTTGTTCAAAGTTGGCCAAAAATTCACATTTTTCCATACTTAGCCAAAATTTTCCAGATTTTTAAATTCTTTCCAAAATGAAAATTTCCAATTCTAAGCCTCTTCAAAGCTATTTCAAATTGTCGGATGTTACAATCTAAGTCATATGTTGCTACATATAACTGATATGTTGTGACAAATAAATCACATGTGACAACATGTGTAAGTTATATGTAGCAACATATGGCTATCATGTTGCGAAATGTAAGTTATATGTTGCTACATATAACTATTCTGTTGCGAAACATAAATCACGTGTTGTGACAAAATGTGTAAGTCATATGTTGCAACATATATATCCATCTGTTGGAAACACGAATGCAAATTATTGAAAAAATTGCAGCTACCCAGATGATGATGAATGATTTCAAGGAACTGTTAATTTAACTTATCAAAACAATGGTGTGCAAATCCAATCACTTATGAAGTAATTCCAATTGATACAGAACGAAATCTGGTTGACTGATTAGATTAGCTAAACCTGATTCAAGAAGATGCAAAGAAGAAGAAAAAAGCTCAAGGACTAGCAGCCAAGACCAACAATGTACGAAAAGAAGAAGAAGAAGAAGAAGAGAACGGGAAGAAAAAAAGCAAGCAACCAAGCAAGAACAAAACAAAAGAAGAATAAGAAGAGGAATACGGGGGTAGGCAGGGGGGAAAATGATTTATTTCTCCCCTTTTGGTACAGCTCGCTGGTGGTGGCTTCCCTCCAATTTTGGTTTTGGTTCCCACCAAAATTGGTTAAATTAGGTTTTAGTCATTTACCCCTCATTTAATTCAATGGACCAAACTGTCAACTTATAAACTTGAGGGCAACTTCACAATCCTTAATCATTAATTACATAATTGTCACCTACACTCAATAATTAAGACTTATGTCACCACCCCTTTATTTTGACACCTTAATGTCACCTTTAATTCAAAGCCCCCAAACACTAGCTAAAAACAATATTTTCTAGTTGATTGAAAAACAATTTTTTTTTCAAGAATAAAAAGACTATTTAATTTAATAATCACAATTCACAAATAGAGCAATCTCACAGTCCCATGTCACAAATTAGCTGCAACGTGCAAAAATGCAGAGTTCTTTGGACACTGAAAAACCCATTTCAAGTGGATCCATATCAGGGTCAGACTCGGTCGGGTTTCTAATCGGTCAAAGGGTCCATTTCGTCGGAGATACCCGCCGGATCGGAACTGTGAAGTACGTCGGAGCAGTAGAAGGCTATGGGGGAAACTGGGTTGGTGTTGATTGGGACAATGGTGACGGTAAGCATGATGGGTCACATAACGGGGTTCGCTATTTCGAAGCCCAAGGTCCAAAATCTGCTTCATTCGTACGACCGCACAATCTTACCTCCGGTTTCCCACTCCTGAAGGCCCTTGAGTTAAGGTATCATGGAGAATCCACTAAAGAAGAAGAAGGTAAAATTAACTGTAATTGTTAATTGTTCTCATTCTTCCGGCAATACTCTTTTTCTTTACTCCATTATTGCCATTTTCTTTTGTGCTTACTTCTTGGGTGCCCAAGACTTTTGCTTTCGCTAGAGGCTGATTTTTGTGGTGCTTTTTTTTAATAACAGTGGTGATTAATTTCATAGGATACGAAAGAATCACCGTGTGTTCTTGTTTCTGCTGGGATCTGAGAGAAATTGTAGAAGTAGTATGTTAGGCTTAGTTTCTTCTTTTTCTCAAAGTGTTTTGCATTTGTAATTTTTTTTTTTTTTATGTCCTTGGTGTCCGGGCTAGCTTTGGCGCAACTCAACTAATTCCACAGGATACCTCCCACCCGGTACCAGGTAACTGTGTCCACTAAGGCTAAGACAACTGGGAAGAATCACCTAGTGCTGAGTTTTGAACTGAGACCTTAGGTTCTCAACCACTTTATTGACCACTAGGCCATAACTTGGGTGCACATGTGTATTTTATTTTGTTTTCCCATTTATTCTTAGAAAATAAAATGCTTTTTTCTTATCAAAATAAAATTAAATGTTTTAAGAGTTGCCTTTTAGGTTCTGTTGGCAAAATAGAATTGTGCTGAAAGATATGTGATTTAACCACATCAAAAACAAAAAAGAGATATGTGATTTAACTCTGTTAAGGAAAGATTACATGTATCTGAATCAACAGGTAATATAGTCCTGTCAAGTGAACAAGTCAGCCAATCTCACTGTGTAGTTTCAGAAAGCATAGGAGCTAGGAAGTCACTCTCCCGGTGTCTCAACTATACATACTAAATGAAGCATGGATAGTTAGTTTCCTGGGATCGGAAGCTATGCTTTTCAATGACGGTTTCTATTTGGCTCCAACTTTTACCTTAATTTTGCGATCATTTCTTATCTTGTTGAACAAAGACATCGTTCTTTGAGCAGCTATATACTTCTTTAATTTTTTCTTCTGCATTATGCTCCAGATGAGATGTATGTTCTTTCTGCGTCAAACAAAAGGGTTTCTATTGAGCTGCTGGGTAAAGATAAAATTCAAAACAAGCTGAGTCAATTTGAGGAGTTGACAAGTGCATCACTTGCTTATTTAGGGGTTAGCTCAGCTGGACCCCCGGGTCCTATCAATACGACTATACCAAGTAATTATGTGCTTCTCCACGTGCCTACTTTTTCCTAATTGTACATGATTGTTCCTTCATATTTTAAAGCTTCGATTTGTCATTTCCAACTTATGTGATATATGCATTTTCTGTTAACTGAAGTCCAAGACTTTAATTATGAGGAAGTCGATTATGAAATTTCTTATCTTCTTCTGTATCATACCGATTACCGATTTATTAAGGTTTGGCCAGGAAGGAAGATATGAGTTTTTAGTCTTTTATTTTCTAGAGTTGTTTATCTTGTCAACTTCACATTTATAGTTGACTGTCCATCTTTTCAAAAGCTTCTTGCTTACAGTTATTCCAAATTGAGTTTCCATGTTTGACTTGATACAGTCATAAAAAAGAAGAGTTCCCTGCAAAGTATGATGTGTCAATATGAATATCCATATGGGATACATCAGCTGGATTGCACCTATGCCTGGATAGTACAAACTCAATACTGATGGAGCCGCCAAAAATAATCCATGTGGAGAAGTTTTGAGTGGTATTATCAGGGATAGCAATGCGACTTGGGAAGTTGGATTGTCGAAATGTATCCCCTTCTCCTCAAATACCTTTGGTATCCTATTCACCACAAATATCATTGCAGCAATCAGTGCTGTCTTGAGAGGCCTCCAAATAACCCTTCAATATGGGTTGCACCAATTAATTATTGGAATTGATTCTCAGGAAGCTATAAAATTACCACTCAAGACAACGTGTATGCTCTAATATTGTAGATGACTACAGATCAATCTTGGATAAGCTCTTGGCCCCCTTTACAATATGTCTACCGTGAAGCTAACCAGCAACCAGGTGGCTAATGCTTTGGCAAAGGAAGGCTGCAAGTTGGATTGCCGGACCAGCTTCCATCCACATATACTAATCCATCAGGAGCCTGCTACCACGTCCAAGCCTACCAAATGTACAAACACAGATGTCGAGTAAACCCATGCACCAAGGTAAGAGAAGGTGTGTTCAAACTGAGTGTTGTAGATGGGATTTGAACTTAGCATCTCGATGTTGTCACTTATATGCCTCAACAACTCAAACCATACCATTGAGGATGATAGTATTTGGGTTCTTATCCGGACCGAAAGCTTGTTTTTTTTTTTTGGTAAATAAAAGAATGTTATTCCCAAAAGTAATAGTTACAGCACTGGACATTGCTGACCAATTGTCACTCAAGCAAACAAACTATCTGGAGTAGGACTCACTCTAACATGCCTAAGGAGTCACTACTCATAATGAGAATTTAAAAACAAAATACAAACTCAGTAAGTACAACAATCTAAATAAATAATTCCGTAGGGAAGCAAGTTAACTACTGTAAGGAGATCACAAAAAGACAACTTCATGGCATTGTAGCTAACTGCTGAGGCTGTGCATACCATTTCTTTTGATTCCTTCCTCTGACATTGATATGAATAGCTATCTCCTTACAAATTCTGTCAACTTGGTATTTACTCGTCTGGAACCTGATCGTATTCCTTTCTCTCCAAATGACAGTGATCACCATTGCTAAGACACATCATATGATAGCACCTTTTTTTGCTCTCTTTTTGGCCCAGCTGATGACCCAATTTATCTCATGTTGCCAGGTTCTTATAGGTCTCATAAAGCCCATCCACTTCAGCATCCTGCACCACACAATCCTTGTGTAAGGCAGTCAAAGAATAGATGATCCTGTGTTTCCATATCATTGTTGCAAAACACGCATGATGAGTCCACTTCAACCCCATATTTGACAAGTCTATCAACAGTAGTTAGCCTCTTAAGCTAGGCCAACCACAAGATGAAATTATGTCTAGGATGAATGTTAGCCTGAAGAGTGATGCACTTCCATGGTACTTTTGGGAGTTGTGACAACAAAGCTACATACAGCTTTTTGATGGAAAATTTATCCCCTACTGACAACAAGTCTAGTCTTGCAAAGAGATTACCCTGAAGTCTTGGTGCCTGCATGACAATTTTCTTGGAGTCTATTATCTTCCTAATCACCCAGGTAGCAATCCTAGGGGTGTTGCATGTTTCCACAGTCTCCCCTTTCATATAGTAAATATTCACCCATTTGATCCATAGATTGTCCTCCTTTGTAGCTAAACCCATAATTGTTTAGTTACTGCAGACCTGTTCCAATTACATAGATTCAAAACATTTTGCCCCCCTACTACTTTGGGCATACAAACACTTTCCCAAGAGACCAATGCTCTTTTGGATGGACATATAGAACCTGTCAAAAATCCCGCAGTGACTATTGAAAAGTTTCATGATCCTCTTTGGGAGGATGAAGATCTGGGCCCAATATGTTTGGATACCATACACTATAGATTTATCAATTGAAGCCTACCAGAGTAAGCTAGTAGTTTTGCTGACCAGCATCTCATTTAGCAAGGATTTTATCAACTAGGGGATGACACATTGGTATTCTGTGAAGCTGAGAAGGAACAAATTTGCTACTTAAGAGCGATCTTGGTGGTCTTTGAGGCTTGCTCAGGATTAAAAGTAAACTGGAGAAAGAGTAGCATTTTTCCAATTAAGGAAGTGCAACAGATTGAGGATCTTGCAAGCATTTTGAAGTGCAATATAGAGAAGCTCCCAACAGTTTACCTTGGTATGCCTTTGGGCTCCGAGCACAAAGCAGAAAAAATTTGGGATGGCATTATTGAGAAAACAGAGAAGAAATTGGCTATATGGAAATATTAATACCTATCTTTGGGAGGTAGAGTTACACTAATTAACTCAGGATTCTTTACCCACTTATGTGATGTCCCTCTTTCATATTCCTAGTAGGATAGTGAAGGTTTTAGATGCACTCAGAAGGAACTTCTTATGGCAAGGGAACAAGATAGAAAAGGGATTCAACCTGGTGAAATGGTCTGTAGTACAACAAAGCAAGAAAAATGGGGGGCTGGGAGTGAGAAATTTAAAAGTTCATAAAGGACCCTCCTCTCAAAATGGTTGTGGAGATATAAGCAGGAGGAGCAGGCTCTATGGAAAGAGATAATAAACCAGAAATATGGGCATGAGGACTTCTGGTGCACTAGTGAAGTTAATGAAACTTATGGGGTTGGGGTGTGGAGGACCATCAAAAACCTTTAGGAGAGTCTAAAGAACAACTCACAAATTGTGGTGGGCAGAGGAGACAAAACAAAGTTCTGGCAAGATGATTGGTGTGGAAATGGGATTTTGAGGGACTTGTTCCCTATTTTTTTCTCAATATGCACAAATACCAACAACAAGATAGAGGAGATGTGGTCACCACAAGGTTGGAATATAATATTTAGAAGACTGCTAAATGACTAGGAGATTGATGGAATGGTGGAGTTTTTGGGCTTGATTGGTGGATTCCCATGTACTACTCTAGAGTCAGACAGATTAGCATGGGGATATCACAGAGATGGGGTATTTTCTGTGAATAGATTATACAACTGGGGAATTAAAAGAAGTGCAGGAAGATCCATTAGACCTTGGAACACAATATGGAAAAGTGTGGCTCCTGCCAAGGTGAAGTGCTTCACTTGGTTGGTTGCTAGGAAAAAATGTTTGACTCATGAGGCAATGCAGAAGAGGTGCATCAACATAGTATCTAGATGTCTCCTTTGTAAAGAAGCTATGGAGACTAACAAACACTTATTCATGCACTATAAGGTAACTGCTCAGGTGTGGGCTCTGTTTACAAGCATAGCCAATGAATATTGGACTATGCCTGAACACACCTCTGACCTTCTTAGTTGCTGGATCAAAAGGGGAGGCAGCAAAAGTCAGAAAAGATGGTGGAGAATAGTTCCAGCATGTATCTGGTGGATTATATGGAAAGAAAGGAATCAGAGAATTTTTGAAGGAAAGGAGTGTACAATACAGAAGATCAAATGGAAAGTAATTACTACTTTAGGTTTTTGGTGTAAAGAACATGATATAGAAGTGGAGTTCTAATTAGTGGACTTCATAGGTTCTCTGTAAATATTTCTTTTTAGTCTTTTCCCTTTCTTGTAATAGTTTTTTGCTATGTTGCTCGGACTCTTCAAAAATGTCAACGGGTGCGTGTCAGATTCGCCAAAAGTAGTGTATTTTTGAAGAATCCGAGACGGGTGCGGCATCAAAAGTGAAGAGTCCGCTCAACTAAGGTTTTTTGGAGGTGGCTAGCATAGCCCTTAATGCTGAGGAATACAAAAAGTTACCAGTTTCAAAAAAAAAAAAACATTGGTCTACTGTTAGTTTCTTGGAGGAAAGAGGCACTCCAAGGTATTTACAAGGCAGAGTCCTTTCACAGTAGCAACTGCCAAGTTGCTGTAGTAACTGTTGTTTTCCTGAGTCTTTAACCTCAAATATAAAGATGGAACTCTTGTCTATATTTTCCTGTAAACTGGAAGCTGCAGAGAACTTTTGAAAGGCCCCTTGTATCAACTCAATAGATGTACTATCAGCCTTGCAAAACAGCAATAACTCTTCAGCAAAACATATGTGCAGTAAACCAAGCTTCTTACATCTGGGATGGAACTGGAATTATGGGTTCATAGTAAGCATACTTAGTTCCCTGTGGAGGTACACCTTTGCAGTTACAAATAGGTAAGGTGACATGGGGTCATCTTGTCTAATTCCTCTCGTACCCTAGAAAGGTTTAGTTAATCCCCCATTGAGCACCAATGCATTTTTAGTTGAGTAACATCTGTTAAGATATTGTCAAAGAGTATTTCAACTATTAGATTGTGTGTAAGATAATAGTCAAGTATTGTAGGTAATGTGTAATAGTCAAATATTGTAGGTATGGTAGGTAACCTATCAGGGATATGCTCTTGACCTTTTGTGTCTAGCTTTGTGTATATATTCTAGGTGTAATCTGTCATTTTGAGTATGAAGTGAAATACACTTGCATCATTATCATGGTATCAAAGCCAGACCCATCCCAATTCTTTGTTCACTGATGTTGGCCCCATATTATAGTGTCCACGCTCCAGTTAACAAGGTTTGGGCGTGCGGGGGAGTGTTAAGAATTCCCACATCGGAAAAGGGATGGGAATTTGGTCTCCTTATATGGACTTGGACAATCCTCTTTTCACAAGCTAGCTTTTGAGGTTGAGTTAGACTTATAGCAAGTTTTACAAGATTGAAATAGGTTGAGTAATTTAGGATCGATAGATCCTTGAAAGATCAATTCGATTCTCTCATGCCACTCTCTGAAAGTATCACCACACAGGAGCAACAAAGAGATAAGTTCTTTATGGTTTTAGCACTGAAAGGACTTAGATCTGATCTGACACCGATAAAAGATCAAATCTTGCCAAGTTCCTCAATTCCTTAATCGATGTTTCAACTCGATTATTGCGTATTGGTTTAGAAACAATTAAGACCAATAACGTTGAGACATCTGTATTAGCTGTGAAAAATGAAAATCCACAGGAACTAAATGTCCATCAAAGGAGGAACAATAGGAACTCTAGACCCTATTGCAACTACTGCAACAAGCTAGCCATACTCGACAATCTTGTTGGAAATTGCATGGTCGACCACCGCGTACTAACAATCGGAGTACAACTCACATAGTTCAAACCCATAAAGACACAGATGGTCAACTGGCCAATTCCATTACTTTGTTTGGAGCAGATTATAGTGACTACTTGCAGTATCAAGCAGCTACACGACAATCACCTTTATCTGGAACCTTACAAAATGTTAATTCCTTTGCTTGTCTAACCAGGTCTTCACCCACTTGCCCATGGATATTAGTATTCTGGTGCATCTGACCATATCTCTGGTAATCAAAATCTTTTTTCAAATATCATCCATTCCACAACCCTGTCTGCAGTTACCCTTACTAATGGATCAAGAACTGCAGTAAACAAAATAGGGGACGTGCAACTTCTTCCCTTTATTTCCTTTAACTCAGTTTTATTTGCTCCTGAATGTCCATTTAATTTGATTTCTATTAGCAAATTAACGAAACACCTCAATTGCGGTCACTTTTTTGGCCGGCTCTGTTGTTGTATAGGACCGGAAAACGAGGAAGACGATTGGAACAAGATATGAGTTACAGGGACTGTATTACATGTCAAAATCACCACCACCAGTTGCCTTCACTTCCAATACCTTAATAGACCTTCTCCACAACCGTCATGGTCACCCGAGTCTTGCAAAGCTTCAAAAATTAATTCCTAGTCTTTCCAGTTTGTCTTCTTTTGAATGTGAGTCTTGTCAACTTGGGAAACATAGTCGCACTTCGTTTCCCAAAAGAGTCAATAACAGGGCTGCATATATGTTTGATATTGTTCACTCCGATGTATGGGCCCTAGTCGTGTTGTTTCAAGTTTAGGATTTCAGTATTTTGTTACCTTTATTGATGATTTTTCCCATTGCACATGGGTGTTTTTAATGAAAAATCATTCTGAAGTATTCTCTATTTTTCAAAATTTTTGTATTGAGATAAAAAATTAATTTGGTGTTTCAATAAAGGTGTTACGCAGTGATAATGCCAAGGAGTACTTATCATCTCCTTTTGCCAGTTTCATGTCGTCTCAGGGAATCACTCACTAGACTTCTTGTGCATATTCTCAACAAAATGGGGTCGCCGAATGTAAAAATAGGCATCTCATTGAAACTGCTCGTACTTTACTTATACACCATCATGTTCCTCTTCGTTTTTGGGGGAATGCTGTTCTCACTGCTTGCTATTTGATAAATAGAATGCCCTCCACTGTGTTGCAACATCAGAGTCCTCACTCAATTCTCTTTCCAAGTCAAAATCCCTATCGTCTACCTTTGAGAGTGTTTGGATGTACTTGCTTTGTCCATGATCTAAGTACTAGAAATGACAACCTCCAACCAAAATCAATCAAGTGTGTATTTCTAGGATACTCTCGTCACCAAAAAGGTTACAAGTGCTATGATCCAAAAACAAATAAACATTTTATCACTGCAGATGTAACATTTTTTGAAACATCTCCCTATTTTACACCAAGCAATACAAGCAAAAAATTAATTCCTCAAATTCCGCCAGTACATATACTTCCTCTACCACAAGTCAGTCTTCCAAACAACCCTCAAACCACTCATCCTCCTCTTCAAGTATACACCCGACGTGCTCGTCTTCTTAGTGATAACAGTGATAATACTACTCCTAGTACAGATACATTAGTAGGTCCTGATGATTCATCTCTTGCTCCTTCGTCACCTGCTCCAGTCATGCCTTCATCAGATGCAACAATCCCACCAATTGCCATACACAAAGGTATACGTACTACTCGAAATCAACAACTGAGATATAACTGCTTAAGTTATCATCGGTTGTCCCCATTATATTATACCTTTGTATCTACCCTATTTACTATACCTATACCAAAGACTGTTAGTGAAGCATTGGAACATCCAGGGTGGAGAGATGCTATGATCGAAGAGATGAATGCTTTATAGACAAATAACACTTGGGAATTGGTCCAGTTACCGAAGGGGAAATCTATTGTTGGAAGTCGATGGGTTTATACCGTAAAGGTGGGTTTGAATGGAACAATTGATCGGCTAAAAGCTCGCCTTGTTGCCAAAGGGTACACACATATTTATGGTCTTGACTATGGTGACACATTCTCTCCGGTTGCCAAAATTGCATCTGTCCGACTGCATCATTGGCCGCTTCATCAACTAGATATTAAGAATGCCTTTTTGCATGGTGAACTTGTTGAGGAAGTTTATATGGAGCAACCTCTTGGATTTGTTGCTCAGGGGGAGTCGAACTTAGTATACCGTCTCAAACGTTCTCTATATGGCCTCAAGCAATCTCCGAGAGCATGGTTTGATAGATTTATCTCTGTTGTCCAACAATTTGGGATGTCTCGAAGTAAAGCAGATCACTCTGTTTTCTATCGACATAATGGCCCAGAAAAGAACATGTATTTGGTCGTTTATGTTGACGACATTGTCATAATGGGAAATGATCTAGAAGGAATATCTCAGTTAAAGAGGCATTTGTTCAGTCACTTTCAAACCAAAGATTTGGGGAAGTTAAAGTATATTTTTTAGGAATTGAGGTAGCACAATCCAAGACAAGTATTGCTATCTCACAAAGAAAATACACTTTGGACATATTAGAGGAGACATGCATGTTAAATTGCAAACCTATTGACACTCTTATGGATCCAAACATCAGACTCGTTCCTGGACAGGGGGAGCCATTGGAAGATCCTGGTAGATATCGAAGACTGGTTGGTAAATTGAATTATCTAACTATTACACGCCCGGATGTTTCATTTTGCAGTAAGTGTGGTTAGTCAGTTTCTCCAAGCTCCATGTAAAGATCATTGGGATGCAGTAATTCGCATCCTCAGATACATCAAAAGAGCTCTAGGACAAGGATTGTTATATGAAGACAAAGGTCACACTGACATCATTGGATATTCTGATGCGAATTGGGCAGGTTCTCCAACAGATAGACGCTCTACTTTCGGGTATTGTGTCATGATTGGAGGCAATTTAATCTCTTGGAAAAGTAAAAAGCAAGATGTCGTTGCAAGATCTAGTGCAGAAGCAGAATATCGAGCTCTGGCACTTGCTACATACGAGCTTATTTGGTTGAAACAACTTCTTCAAGAGTTGAAATGTGTTGAATTCAAACCGATGAAGCTTATATGTGACAATCAGGCTGCCCTTCATATTGCCTCAAATCCAGTTTTCCATGGAAGAACGAAACATATAGAGGTGGATTGTCATTTCATTAGGCAAAAGATTGAGTCCAGATGCATTGCCACCAGCTTTGTTTGTTCAAATGACCAATTGGCAGATATTCTTACCAAGTCCCTTAGAGGAGCTCAGGTCGAATACATTTGCAGCAAGCTTGGAGCATATGACATGTACGCTCCAGCTTGAGGGGGAGTGTTAAGATATTGTCAAAGAGTATTTCAACTATTAGATTGTGTGTAAGATAATACTCAAGTATTGTAGGTAATGTGTAATAGTCAAATATTGTAGGTATGGTAGGTAACCTATCAATAATATGCTCTTATATGCTCTTGACCTTTTGTGTCTAGCTTTGTGTATATATTCTAGCTGTAATCTATCATTTTGAGTATGAAGTGAAATACACTTGCATCATTATCAACATCAATTTGCAGAGCACCATTATTTGATTAATTTCCAACCTCGTTCTTCTTTTTCCTTAAGTGGATGTAATCTTTTAATATTCAGGACCAATCGTATTAAAATTATATGAGAATGTTGTTGGTTAATGGAGTAAGTTCTGCTAAAGTTTAAGGTTGGGTGATAAAATATAAGACAATAGAGAGTTGAAAGAATCAGGAACTAGGATTCCCTTGTGCTGATCAATTTTGTGTAGGGTTTTAGGTCTCCATAGCTCTCTACCTCCACGAGGTAGTGGTAAGGTATGCATACACTCTACTCAACCTACACCCCACTTATGGGATTTCACTGGGTATGTTGTTGTTTTAGGTGTCCATTGCAGCAGGTCTCAGTGATACAGGTTTGAAAATCAGTTGAGCAAACAATTTGGAAAGAAAATTGATTGAACACCGAGAGGCTGAAGACTTAGGTCTAAAAATCTACCAAAGTTTTTTAACGATTATATGTGCACTTAAGCAATATGACCAAGATACTTATTAGTACCACTGAACTTTTCTTGTTTTTATTGTTGAGCATGGAAATACAACTGAAACATAAACAGGTTGTAGTTGTTGAAATATTGAGGTAAGTAGTCTTGCTCCCTGGAGTATTTATTTGCCTTGCATATTTTGAAGCTGTTAAATCTACGACTTACTATTAAAAGTCTACAACGGAGGAAAATTGCAAATATATTAAATATTTGTGAACCCAGACCCCACTTGTGGGATTACATTGGGTATGTTGTTGTATATTAAATACTTGTGAAGTTGAATGATGACCGAGTGAACTGAAAGCAATCAAGTAGTCTATTGAGTTAGTTTTGTCCTCTTTAGTTGTAAAAGATTTCTACTTTTCCCGTTTGTTATTTGTTAGAATAGTAATAGGTATATACAATCCTACTTAGAATAGGCATACGAATAGCAATAGTAATAGGAATAGTATATACTGTCCTACTTTGAAAAGGATTGTATTGCAGTGTCCTAGTTGGAAAATATGTCTATTGTAGTGTCTATAAATAGGGTTAAATAGGGTCTCTCTATAATAATGTAGAAACAACAATTCAATAATATTTTCCTCCTATATTTCTCACATGGTATCAGAGCCTCTACGATTTTGGTAGAAAATCAAAGAGCTTCTGCTGCCAGCGGGTGGCTATTACTCATATATGTTGCCTGGCCAATGATTATGTTAGCAAAAGTTGGGTCAACGTGCATCTTTCATGTGCCTATTTTCTCATAACTAATTTGTGAAGCACCGTGCCATCATTCCGGTGACTACTTTCTTATATCTAATTTGTGTAGCACCATGTTATCTTTTCGGTGACTACTTTTTCATATTTAATTTGTGTAGCACTGTCATCCTTCCGATGACTACCTTTTTTTGCATATCTTATTTGTGTAGCACTGTGCATCTCTCCGGACTACTTTTCATATTTAATTTGCATAGTACCGTGAATTTTTCCGAATTACTTTCTCATATCTGAGTTGCATAGCATCGTGTGCCTTTTCGGTGACTCTTCAGATTTGATTTGCATAGTTCCATTCGTCTTTTTCGTGACTCCTCAAATCTGATTTGCGTAGGTTTGTGCCATCATTCTGATCCTACCCATATAATTTCTCTTTTCAGTAGGGTTGTTACCATCATTCTTACCCTACCCATATTATTTCTCTTTTTCAATAGGATCGTGCCATCAATCCGACCTTTCTTATATAATTTCTATTTTTCAGTTTGGTCGTGCCATCATTCCGACCCTACCCATATAATATTATTTGTTAGATTGTGACCACTTTTAGCAATCGAATCTAACACTTCGGCATAAGAGCATGTTCTGGCCAATTTTTTCGGTGACTTTCTTGTTTAAGATCGACTCGTCTATTGATTCCAACATGATCCATACACTTTATAGTTTATACTAAATTTTGAGCACTTTCCGGCGATCGTTGCATTGTGAAGAAGTCAATATTGAGCAACCACCTAATTTTATTGCTCGGGGGAGTTTAGTAGCCTTGTATGTCGATTGTGTAAGTCACTCTATGGTCTGAAACAGTTTGTGCAAGCTTGGTTTGGGAAGTTCAACACTGTAATTTATCACTGTGCGTTTTATCGGCATTATGCATCAAATCCAGTATTTCATGAGAAGACTAAGCACATTGAGATTGACTGTCAATTTTGTGAAGTCGAGTGATCAACTTCTAGATATCTCACCAAGCTCCTCATCGGTCCTCATATTAATTATATTTGTAACAAGCTAGATATATATGATTTGTATGCACTAGCTTGAGGGGGAATGTTAGAATAGTAATAGGTATATACAATCCTACTTAGAATAGGAATAAGAATAGTAATAGTAATAGGAATAGTATATAGTGTCCTACTTTGAAAATAATTGTATTGCAATGTCCTAGTTGGAAAAGGTGTCTATTGTAGTGTCTATAAATAGGGTCTCTCTCTAATAATGTAGAGACAACAATTCAATAATATTTTTCTCCTATTTCTCACATTATGTATACTAGTATTGTCATCCTAAGAGTCAAAAGGCCTACAATCTCTAAATTCCACGGGGTCTTAAGAAGACCATAGGACAATGAAACAAAAGATCCATATATGTGACACCAACTAATCGGGATTAAGGTTAGCATGCTGGTTCACTTAAAATTATGTGATGTGTTGTCAGGAGTGTTTAGATTTATATCAGTAAAAAATGATGAGAATTTCTAGTGGTAGAGATCCCTTAATTTGTCTTAAAAGACAAGTTTTTGAGTGTTGGAATGCAATATGTGCAAATGGATGTTGAGGATTCATAGCTGACCTTAACTAGTTAGAGATTGAGGTGCATGCTTTTTTGTTGCCTTTTTTGCTGTTGTTGCTTTCTATCCACTAATGTTTGATTACATTTTTGTTGTTCAGTTTCATGTTTCTGCCCCATGAGCTTTTCTAACAGGAAGCAAATTTTTACCTGAACTTTACATGCTTTTGTTGCAGGACTAAAGGAGCTTGATTTGACTGGAAACCTGCTTTCTGATTGGAGGGTAATGCATTGCTTCTCTGAGTGAAGTTGGATCCTATTCTGTTTGGTTGCGTAATTTCAGCATATTGCAGATTGTAACCAGATCCTTTTCTGATGCACTCTCTACCTGTTGATGACTGGTTATGCGATGTGATGTTCAATTTTGTGGTGATATAGTTTGATTTTGGGTATAGATTTAGAGGTTAATTTTGACCACATGATATTCTCTTCAAAGAAAAACTTCTTTTGTATGTAGTAAAGAAGGTGAACTAGCTACTAGGAAAACATCAGATCATGGTTCAAATCTGAAATGGTTAATTGCATCTTAAAGCTGAATAGTTTCAAGGGTCTGTTGGATTGTAAGTGTCTTGAACATTAGACTGAAAACTTGTCATGTGAACTGGTTAAAACTTAGATATCAAATGGGAAGGAGAGGGGAAGATTGTGTTCATGCTGATTTCCTTTTCCATAATACTTTACTCAGAGTTTACTTTCTTAGATATAATATATTGGATTTTCAACTCTAAAAGGGCCAATTAAACTTTGACCTTGTCTCAAGAAAGCATGAGTCCAACTTTTTGGTTGTAATGTTTAGGTGTACTGCAGGATGTAGAGAATCAAAGTCAAAAGAAAACTCGTATCATTAATTGCAGGATTCTTTGTATTCCATCATTTTTGTGCATTGTTGTATGCAGAACTGTGGTACCAGTGCTTTTGCTCTATCTCTCTCTGTATTAAAAAAATACTGTTTAGCTGAGCAAGCATATCTTCACAGGAAATTGCTGCAATCTGTAAAGAGTTACCAGCTCTTGTAACTCTGAACTTATCATACATCATCATGTCTCACGATATAAGTGGGATGCCCCTGCTAAATCACATCAAAGTTGTTGTTTTGAACCACACCGGTATAGGCTGGAAACAGGTGAGAGCAGCCTTATTGCTGTCTTCTTCCATTTAACTTAATCGTTGATTGAGTTAGAGGTATTTGATTTGGCAGGTCGAAATGCTTAAAGACTCTATCCCTCTTGTTGAAGAGCTCCATTTGATGGGAAATAAGCTGAGAGGAATAACGGTGTGTTTTCCCTTATTAGAGTTATTGGCAGTTAAATCTCAAATTTCTGATGTTAATTGTTAATATCCACAAGTTTTATGAGTTCTTCCTTACTGAAGATAAATAGCTGTCTTATGCCATTATCTTTTCATCTTTTTTGTATCTCTTTGTGATCTCTCTCTTAGACAGGGAAACTTGTCACACAACAAAACAAACAAGTGTTAACTCACTATCCAGTAAAAACCCTTCCAATTTCACTGATATATGCTTAAGCGTGCTAGGAGCTATTGCAAAAACTAAAGGATCTATTGAAAATAAAGTTGTGATTTGAATCCATGAGTTTGCACGATGATTCATCTGTTATCTAGCAGAAACTTTATTGTGACTCCAACATTTGCTTTTGTTCCTGGATCATCATCATTTTCTTACGACGGAATGGATCATCTGCGAGATAATAGGATGATGAGGATTTTGGGGAGGTGCTCTCAGCTATGGTCGCAAGATGATTGTGGGATACACAACCAAATATTCCAGATAGATTGCCAAATTTAGTTTTGTTTTGCCATTTCTTATTTTTTAACAGGAAAATCCATATATCTCGACTCTCATATTGACCACTCAGGTTTTAATGAGATTCTGCACGGTAATAACAAGTACTTGCTTAATTTTGTTTGCCACATGAAAATTGGGGCATAAAGTTTGCTACTGCATTCAGTCGTTAGTGGGGAGAACATTTAACTGGGTCGAAATCAATTTAATAGATAATGTCCAGACAAATGCCGGTTCCAGAATTACCAGAGCAAAACTTTTAAATTTTCAGATGAAAGGCATATATGCTGTTTGAAAGTTCCTACTAAGTCTATCCTCTGAGTAAAGTGCTCATCAATGATCATATTCATTTCCTAGTAACTGACATCAAGTACAATTACTATTCTACTACTCTCATGTCTGTAACCAATAGAGTACTAAATGAGCTTCCATATGCAGTACAAGGATGAATCTCTGCATATATGTAAATTAGATAGAGGCCTCATGGTTAATGAAGTGCATTGAGAACCATGAGGTCTCTTGTTCAAATCCCAGCGGAGGTAAAAACACTCAGTAATTTGTTTCATTTGTCCAATCCTTGGTAGATAGAGTTACCCCCTACTTGTGTTGGTGGGAGGTACGCGCAAGCTGGTCCACACACTACAATTATGAAAAAATGATCTAAATTATTCACTGATTTGCTTAAAGATTTTTTTTTCTTTTCCAGCCATTATCTTCAGATATTGTTCATGGATTTGATTCTCTCCGTCTTCTCAATTTGGAGAATAACTTCATAGCTGCCTGGGATGAAATCTTGAAGCTGTCACAGTTAAAAAGGTAATGCAAATTAATGTCCTCGTCAAACACATTACTGTTATGTTGCATGTCAATGAGATTCTAGTTTGCCTTCTTGCATTCAGATTGGAACAGCTCTTTTTGAATAACAATTGTATCAGTCATATCTGGTACCCTGATCATAATCCATTATCTGAACCACCCAACAGTCATGAACTTCTTGGGGAAAGCTTTAGGCCTTTCCAGAATCTTCGTTGCCTTCTTGTGGGTAATGCTGCAACTCTTTCTAGAATTAGCATTACTCCTGATATTTAATTGAGATTTAACTGGTAGGTTACTTGTTGCATTTACAGGAGGGAACAAAATTGAAGACTTTTCTTCTATTGATACTCTTAATCTTTTTCCTAATTTGTTGGTAAGATTTTTTAAAGCATTTTGTCATGAGTTATTTGGATAATGATTTGTTACTATAAGATAAACTCTTATCTGGAAAACGAATGTAATAAACCGTGTTTGTACCTAAATTCTTGTGGTGGAGCTTCATATCAAGTGATCTAAATATTTTAGTGTTACACATTAGATGCATATCTTGAAATTATGCAGGCACTACATGCGTGTCTTTTTCTTTATCCTTCACTATCTTCCATAACACGTTGTTGGTATGATATTTACGGCATAATGTGGTTGTTTCCATTGGATCTCACTTTGTATCCAAATGGTTCTTGTAATTTAGAACTTTGCATTTTACTCGAGGGATAACCTGTTCTCTTTGCATTTCTTATGCGTTTATGAGAACTATAGATCATGATGTTTTTTTATTATATTAGTAGCTGACATTTTACTTGTATACAATAAAAAGTTTTTTCCATCAATAAGTCTCAATGAGCTAAGTGCAAGCTAGCTTTTAAAGCTATAGCCATGTTTAAGCTGTACGTGTTGTCACTAATTTCAGCTATGGTTCTGTCTTTCACATTGTAGTTTGTGCTACTTTTGGTTTCACCTCCCTCCAACATTCAAGGTTCTTCTTGAAGCGTTTGAATCTTGAGTGGGCATTTATCAGGCATTACTATAGTCGAACAAATAAATAACAAAATTTTAAAAGAATATCACTGTTGACTAACAACTATTCTAGACATAGTTATTCTTCTCAAGGAAAGCTACTCTAGAGATACTACAGTTGTCAAAAGATGTTCAAAATTTCTAACTGCTTAAAACCTTGCATTGATCTATTTGGTATAACACAATGGAAAGAGCTAAACTGACATGTCAAAAGGGTGTGTGTATGTGCAACTCTTATCGCTGTAAGGAAGAAAATGAAGTCCTATTATTCTCTTCTGTTGTCGAAGTTCTTTTATCATTAAAGAACAAAGATTGCTAATTGCAGTGATCCACAATTTACTTGCTTGCTATCTATACAAGTGTAGCTCCTAGAAAGTTCTACTCTCTACAAGCCTTGGTATCTTGTTTCAAATTCATGTTATTTGGTCAAATTTTGGCAGGATATAAGGCTTTCTGAGAATCCAATAGCAGATCCAAGAAAAGGTGGTGTCCCCCGGTTTGTTTTGATTGCTCGTCTTGCAAAAGTTGAAATTTTAAATGGAAGCCAGGTAAATCCTCATATTCTATTGACTCATTTTTGCAAGCATTTGAAGTTGCTCAAGTCTTTCGTTCCTTCTATCTCTTTCAGGTTAGTCCTCGAGAGAGGAAAGACTCTGAAATTCGGTATGTTCTCTTTCTTATGTAGAATGTGCTAATAAATTCAGAGTGATTACATCTGGATCATTATCATTTACCTATGCATCTAGAAATGTTTTTTTGGTAAATTAGTTAAATGATATCATAAAAACATCAAGAAGATGCAAAGTAACAAAGGAACAAAAGAAGCTGCTCCAAACAGAATTCATGAAGCATGCTTTGTAGAAGACCTGTAAAAACAGCGAAAAGAAATCCCTACATCTCTACTGTACTAGAGATAGGGAACTTATGGTAATGAATAATCGTGAGTCCAATATGTAGCTGGTTTATTGTTGAGAAGCATGTTTTAACTAATCTTCCTTACTATTGGATAGGTGGCACCTGTAAATTTAGTCACCAATATTATTAGTTCCTCATTTCTTTTTGTTTTTGGGAGGGGTCTGGGGTAGGGGTGGGCAAAAGTACTAGAAAACCGGCTGTGTATTTTTTTTAAAAAGTTCGGTTCTTTGATTTATTGTTCGATGTAAGGGTCTCAGAACTTATGTGCACCGAAGAATCGAACTTTTATTGAATGTTTTTAAAAAAATAATATATGTATATATACAAAAGTCAACTGGCAATTAAATTAATCATGAACAAATCAAAGTAGCAACAAATTTACAATTCAATAGTTAACTTCAAATATTAATTCCCAAGACGAACCCAAACATATTTTTGCCGATGTACGTCATGTAAGGGAACCCATCTTCGTCCTTGTTTTCTCGAGAAGTAGTTGGAGGCACAATGTTCTTGACAAAGACAAATATGGTCTTTTTAGCGCAATAAGTATTCCATGGTAAGACACATCATCACTTCTTTTTTATGAGATAAAGGTAACCGTGTATTCACAGTAGGCTCATCATCAAACAAATGATGAGCATAGGTCACTTACAATCTCATCAGAGCATGCCAATACTACCCTATGGGAGATTACAAATTTCCTATGAAATCACCAAAAAGTTTTATATCCCCCGCCATATTTTGCTTAAACGAAAAATATAATAGACTAAGGCAATTCACTCTAATCTTCTGGATGTTATTTCTCTTATCCTCAAAGCATCTTGCATTTCTTTCTTTCCATAGAGTCCACCATATGCAAGCTGGGATTAACTCCCACCAATCTTCACCAGAAGCTCTTCTTCCTATCTCCTCCCAGTTGTATAATGTCCTTTGTAGTCCTTCGCATTACCCAATACACACCAAGTATACAGAGAGATATGTTCCATAGGTTTGTAGCTACTTTGCAATGGAGGAAAAGATGTCCATCAACTTCTGCATCTTGATCACACATGAAGCACCTTGAACATATTTCTCTCCCTTTTTTCTGAAGCACTTCATGAGTCAAACATGCCCTTCTGCACACCAACCAAGCAAAACTTGATTTTTTAAGTGTCTAATTATACTTTGATTTTTCCTCATTTTATTTTTAATTCGCACTGAAAAACCATTTTAAAAACACCGAACCGAACCGAACCGAATTAGTTCGGTTTGGTATTGGGTGTACACTTTTTCAAAATAAAAATCGAACCGAAGTTTGATAAAACCAAACCAAACCAAATGCCCACCCCTAGTCTGGGGGGATAAAACCTATTTTAGTCTCTTTATGTTTGAAATATATTAACTGTGTACCCATCATGTACCGAAAAAGTGTCAGTCCATCTATTAAAGTTTTAACTTCAAATTTTATTAGAGATACATATCGAAATTCTGGGAACTTCTAAACAGAAGCCAAAAAACTAAAGGGAAGTTGTTATTCTTCTTTCTCTTTTTTTTCTTTTTTTTCTTTTTTTGAAACTGGTAACTTTTTGTATTCCTCAGCTTTAAAGGCTATGCTGGCCACCTCCAAAAACTGTTACAGTTATTCTTCTTTTTCTTAATCCTGCATCAGCTGTTCTTTGAGAAGTATAGCTGTTATACATCTTACTATGGGATGAACTAAAAGCTAAAGCCTTTGCCTCACTTAATGCAAGTTATTTATGTGTTTTGTTTGAACTTTGCAAATATGAGGCATTATTTGTTGGTTATTGTGATATTCTTAACTTGTTTTGATATTTTGTTTCCTTTTTTTTTTTTTTTTTTTTTTTTTTTTTTTGAGAAAGGTAAGTATTTGTATTCATAGTAAAGCTCAGAACCAAAAAGCTACTGAGCTGTGAACTTACAAACAAAAGTATAGAGGGATCATGTTCTACACAAAATCTTACACATTGTTCATTAAATCTAACAAATCCCCAACTCCCCCTACATGTTCTGTTTACACCAAAAAAAGGAAAAGGCAGACAATTCATCCCGATTTTTTGGATGGAGTTGCTGGTGTCTTAAAATTTTCTCGAGTTTCTTTACTTCAAAGTAATCCACCATACACAAGCTGGAATGATCATCCACCAATCTTCTACATTGATTCTCCTCCCCGCACTCTTCCATCAGTTTAGGAAATCTATAGGAGAACTAGGCATAGTCCAATTTATGCCAAGAATACAAAAGAAATGTTCCACAGATTTTTAGTTCTCTTGCAATGTAAGAAAAGATGCTCATTGCTTTCACATTCTTGACAACATAATGGACATCTTGAACAAATCTGAAGACCTCTTTTATGTAATTTCTCTTGGGTCAGGCAGGCTTTCTGTTTTGGTTTGCAAGCATTTTTGGGATGAGGCTGGTGTTTTGTTACGTTCTTGCTGATTGATTCTTTGGGAAAATACACTAACTTGAGGCACTTTACTAGATTTTAGTGGAGTCATTGTTCAGATAATAGACTTTGATATCCTTCTTCAGGTATGTCCGTTTGGTCATGTCTAAATGCCAGGATAACCCAGAGGAAATTAAGAAGCTTCACCCCAGGTATATATTTTATTTACGACGTAAACTTGTCTTCAAATATTTTGATATGGCTAGTATATCAAGAAGCCAGCATTTCGTATATTTGGTCTCTGGAAAATGTTAGCTCGTGTCATTGGTACAACTTATTTGTAGGATGTTTTGGAAAAAATTGTAGTACCTACATAGAAAAATAAATACTTCAACCTATTCCTCTGTGTTCTGATTTACTTGCTTATATCTAAGTTATATGCATCAATAGTGAACTTTTACACGACCAGGTTATTTTGACCTTTTATAGAAGATTGTTTCCCTTCTTTTAAGATGCCAATTTAATATTTGTATATAAAATTTGTCTACTCTCTACTGTTGCCTTTTAAGTGACTTGCTAGTGAATATTTTTTACTCCATCAAAGCATAGAACTTATACTCATATGATAACTACGTTTACTTTAGTATCCTTTTGTTTCTTTAGTAATTAAGACTATTAACTGGTTATCTAAAAAGTAACTAGGAGTCGTTTGGTTTGAATTCAAGTTATGATGGGATTAGTTCTGATGGGATAAATTATGATGGGATTAGTTTTTATGGGATAAGTTATGCTAAGATTATTTTTTATTAAGTGTTTGGTTTGTTGTATTCAAAATAATAAATCTTAAGAACCAACATATATGTTTACAAAAATATCCTTCATGAATGTGAAAAGTAATGTATAAAAAGTGTTTAAAGGGATATTTTTGTCATTTAGTCATTTTATCTCGGGATAAGTTATCCTGGGATTACTATACCACCCAAGGGAAGGGATAACTTATCCCGGTACTAATTATTAATTCCGGGATAAGTTTATCCCGGACTTGCCAATCAAACAACAAATTAAGTGGCACTATAATTTAATCCCAGGACTATTTGAAGTTATTTTTTCACACCAAACGACCCCTAAGAGTATTAACTAGGACCCTTACTAGTGCTCTAAAGTAAGTGTTAATTGGTGCAGATTTGCAGAGCTGAAAAAATTTCATGGGATTGAGGATGAAAAGGCTGCAACTGGAGCAACAGGTCCACAAAAAATGTCATCGAGCCTCATTTGTATGGACTGTCAACTCTAAACTTCTCCAAAATTAGATTAGATTTTATAATCTGATTCAAGAAAATGCTCTTACCGGTTATGCTCACCTCTGCAGCTATTACCCTGAAGTGTGTTGCAGCATCAATTGGTGAAAAAGTCCCACTGACTAAAAAGCTGCCGGCAACAACAACAGTATGATCTTTTCATTTAATAGCCAAGCATTTGATTCCTCTATGGTGTAAGGTTTCTACTCATCTCTTGGTTCAATTCAGGTTGGCAAGCTGAAAATCCTATGTGAGAGTTTCTTCAAGATAAAATCTGTTAAACCAAAGTTGTTTCTTCAAGAAGAGGTACGTATCAGTCACTTAGATTTCATGAATAGATGATATAATGGATCAAACCCGCCTTAAGCAATCACATTTTTACAAGTTTCATACTTATAAACCATGCCTACTTTACGTTACCCCCTGAACTATAACTTTTAAGTGCTAAACCCCCCTAAACTATCACATTTTTATTTTAGTTTCATATTTAAAACTATAGGTTACGAGCAGTGCTAAACCCCTTGCTCATTATATGTTATGCAAGTGAGTTCACCCTCCAAAAAGCTTTTAAAAAATGTCCATTGGCACTACATGTGTTATTTTTTTTCTTTCATGTTTTGTTTAGATTATTAATGGGTTTAATTATAACATAAATTTCTAACTAAATAAGTAAATAAAGAAACACAAAAGCTAAAAGTAAATATGAATTAAAAGTTAAACGGGAGATGAGAACTAGGTATGGTTATCAGAGAAGTATAGAACTGATAAAAATATGATAGTTTAGGTGGGGTTTAACACCTGAAAGTTATTATTCAATGGGGGTGGTGGGGGGGGGGGGTGTAACATAAACTATGCCTAGGTTTACGTATGAAACTTATGAAAACATGACAGTTTAGGGAGGCTTTGCTTTACTGCCTCTTAATAGATTTTTGAGTACTTTACATAGCTATAGAATACTCCATCCGTCCACTTTTAATTATCACCGTTTCTTTTCTTAGCAAATGATAAGAAATTTGACAAACATTTTATGATGTATTTTTCATCATATTAATATGCAAAAAATTGCAATTTATAGTACTTTTCGTATATTTTTTGAATATCTAATTTTTTTGTTTGTTTAAAATACCGAATTAGTGTGTAATCTAATTTAACTTTGAAAATTAGTCAAATTGACTTTCAAAAAGTGTAATATGACAATTAAAAGTGGACGGAGGGAATATTTTAAAAAGTACATTACATATTTTTAGCACAAAAATTCATCTTAAAAAAACGTTTTTAGCACATTAATATAACAAACAGTTGCCATACCTAGGGGGGTTCACTGTTCGGGTTGGGTCGGTTTATATTAAAGCCAAAATCAAACCAATTTAATTGGTTTTTTAATTATTAAAACCAAATCAAACTAAATATAATAAAAAATTTATCAGTTATGTTATCGGTTTGGGTTTAGTTTGGTTCGATTATTTGGTTTTTAACTATACATAAGTATATACTCTTCATTTTTCTACTATTATTCCTTAATTTAAACAAACAAATAAAGTGAATTATTTTATTAGGTAAATGTCACATCATTTCTTTAAAAACCTAAAACATACTCAGAATAAGTCAAACATATTTGGGTAGTATGAAAAACCATACTACCTAATGCAATGTTTAGGTAGTATGAAAAACCATACTAACATCATTTCTACTATTATTCCTTAATGCAATGTTGTTTTTTTTTTGAATCAAGTAACATTTTGTGTTCAAGCTAGTACTTAAGTAGTATGAAAAACCATACTCACAAGAGTGAGATTAGATACAGAGTATGCCAAAAGTAAATCAGACCTAAATGGTATCTAGCACATCTAGGATTGATTATGTATCACGAGAGAACAATTTAGTACACCAAAAGCAAAATAACAAAATACAATTTAGTAGTCCGCAATGATAAGTTAGTATCAAGTTCATCACCTTGGAAGGATTCCAACCACTCCAAAGAAAAATTAAAAAGAAGGCTCGAACAAGCCTTATTAAATCTCAATACTGATGTAGAATCAAAAATGAAATTATTAGATACTGCTGCTTCATATGATGAGTCTAACAATATGTTAGATCTACAAGGAATAGCACAAGCATATTTCCTTAATTAAAAGGAAGTGCCATCACACTTCAGTGATAAATTATTCAACAAAAGAGTTATCAAAAGATGGACTCCACATACAAAAATCATATCACTCAAGTCAAGGGTGGTGCAAACAATAATAAACAACATGTTCCAAGGCCACTTTATAATGAAAATTCAGCATAAGAAAGTACCAGCATATATTAACAATTAATATGTCAATAATTAGACAAGTAGGTGAACCAGGACCAAAATTCCATGCCACAAAGTGACAAAGGTCCAAACAATAAGAAGATACATGTTTCAAGACTATTTTTAGTAAAATAAATTTGCAATAAGGATGTACATATTCAACAAAAAGCTACATGTACGTACTTCCAGCTATGTGGCATAAATTTTCAAGCCACGTATAGTTATCTGTTATGTGTAATAGTTAGTAGCTACGTGTAAAAAGAATAATGTGTACTTGGAAATTAAAAGAGAAGTACAAGAAAACAGTGAATAAACTTAAACTTTAAAATTTAAAACATGTAATTAAAATAAGTAGAGAAAATATACTTACAATAAACTTTTCATTGATTTAAGGAAAGGAAGGAGAACATGGATAGGAAATGGAAAAGATGGGAAATGGGAGACAAGTGTAGATAGGTTTTTAAAGTCGTAGGATTTTGAATGCCCTCTACTGATACAAGTTGAAAGCCTTAAATAGGCTTCAAAAGTGCTGACTAATCTAACTTATTATGCTATCTATTTTACATGTGTGCATACACTAATACATTCTATTATTTTTTCACGTAGCTACTAGCTTTTACACATAACTGATAACTGTACGTGGCTTGAGAATTTATGCCACGTAGCTGGAAGTACGTACATGTAATTTTTGTTGAATATGTATATCCTTATTTCAAATATATTTTGCTGAAAATAGTCTTGAAACATGTATCTTCTTATTGTTTGGACCTTTGTCACTTTGTGGCATGAAATTTTGGTCCTTGCGGGGGTCATCTACTTCTCTAATTGTTGACATATTAATTGTTAACATATGCTGACACTTTTTTATGCTGAATTTTCATCTTAAAGTGGCCTTGGAACTTGTTGTTTATTATTGTTTGCACCCTCTTGAGTGACATGATTTTTGTATGTGGGGTCCACCTTTTGATAACTCCTTTGTTGATTAATTTATCATTGAAGTGTGCTGGCACCTCCTTTTAATTAAGGCGGTATGATTGTGCTATTCCTTGTAGATCTAACATATCTCCGTCGCTAGATTCATCATGTGAAGCAACAATATCTAATAATTACATTTTTGATTCTGTATCAGTATTGAGGTTTAATAAGGCTTGTTCGAGCCTTCTTTTTATTTTTTCTTTGGAGTTGTTGAAATCCTTCCAAAGTGATGAACTTGATACTAACTTATCATTACGGATTGCTGGTGCCGATCCTTTAATTTTAATAGTTTTGCTTAAATACTTGATTCTCTCAAATTCATGAATGTCGAAGGACCAACTAATAATATAAGAAATTCGTTTGGCAATAAAAAACTTACACGATTTAATATTTTCTGATAAGGTAGATATATTCCACTCCACCTGTAATTTTTCAAACTGTGCTTGATGTTGAGTTGATAATACGTGCTTATTTCCTCTGAACTGATTCCACCATTCGTAAAACCATCGGGGAATTACTGCATTCTTCATTTCTTCTGAATATTTTATAAACCAAGTGTGGGTGTTGGGTCTAACAAAAATAAAATTATACCAAACTGCTTTATAATCATACAAATTATATGTCTGAGGTTGATGAACTTTTGATAAGAGAATAGGGGTATGTAGATGATCTACAAGCCACTCAAAGGGGCTCAAAATTCTTTTAATCGTGAACTTTGAATATTGTATACTGTCTGGATTATTTTCCTCAAATATATGCTCAATTTCTACTGAATTGGTATCTGTTAAGATAAATTCATAGTACCTCCAAGTCTTGAGTGGATCTTTCATCTCCACATAATTCTGATTGGTGTAGCATGACTTTAGTAAGTCCTGAATTCCATAATTTCCACATTTTTTATCAAACGCAGTAATTGACAGTACCTGTGAGACTGTTAATTCAAAATGTTTTTTGTTCGGAGTAATTCTCTCCCTTTCTTTTTGAGAAGTGGCAGCGAGATCCGCTTGTGGGTACATCTTTGCAGTTTCAATCTTGTAACTATCTTTTGTTTGGATTGAAATATTTTTATTGATCGAAGAAGATGAATCTTCTCGAAAAAATGAATGAAGTGGTTGTAGCTTGGTTGAGCTGGTTATAGGTTCTTTTAATGGTGAAGATATAGTATATTTTTGTAGAATGGAATATTCTGTTAAATGTGTGTTCATCTTGTGATTTGGTTGATATTCTTCATAAAAAGGGTCTTTTCATTTTTTCTTCTGGTTTGAACGTCGAGAATGGGGGCCTCAAAGGTCTTATTCTTGACAAGAGTATTTTTGGGTTGTGGAAAGTATAAGAAGACTTTTCATGAAAAAGGTAAAGAGGTTATAGGTCCCAACAGATTTTGAGGGGTCTGACACGCAACTTGTGGTGTCAGTGTTAGAGTAGGTGGCTTGTAGTAGTGCTGAATATTTGAATTTAAAAGAATCTGTCGGGCCTGATCCAATTTTTTCAAATTCCACTTCGCCACAAGACATGGACCAACCAGAAAATTCTTTTGGGCCTATTCATTTAACTCTGAGACCAAAGCCAAATCAGAACCATTTATTGTGCCTATTGGGTCACAGTACCCACCCACTAGAGTTTGCCACCTTAATCATACTATTGGGTCCTTCCGTGGCTAGAATGAAAAGGAATGGGGACATGGGATCTCCTTGTCTAATACCCCTGTGAGCATCAAAGAAACCTTCCGGCAGGGTATTAATGAGAATGGAGAACTTCATAGTAGATATGCAAAACTTTACCTAGTTGATCCATTTTTTACCAAAACCTGTTTTCCTTAAGACTGAAAGTATAAACCCCCAATTGACAGGATCATAAGCATTCTCAATGTCCAGCTTACAAAGTATCCCAAGCTTTCCTTGTGTGGTTCTTGAATCTACAGCCTCATTTGCTATCAATACTGCATCCATTATTTGTCTTCCTCTAATGGAAGTCATCTGTTGAGAATCGTCTGAGGAGTCCACCACTCTTTTCAATCTCTCTGTTAGTACCTTTGAAATCACTTTGTAGAAGCTCCCAACAAGGCTTATTGATCTTTCAGCTCCTTAGCCCCTTTTTTCTTTGGGATTAAGGCTATATAAGTGGTATTGAAGTTTTTTTCAAACATTTTCTAGGCATGGAAATTGTGGAAGACATCCTCTATGTCATACTTCAAAACCTCTAACACTTAATGTAAAAACTCATTGTGTAACGATCAGGGCCTGGGGCTGTCCAGGTGCACACAACTTGAGACAAGTATACACTTCCTGCTCATCAAACTTCTCTTGTAGAGCTGCTTTCTCTCTTTCTGTAATAGTAGGGTAGTTGTTGATAGTTCCTGTGGTCTCCAAACTTCCTCCTCATTGTATAGCTTTCTGTAGAAATTAATTATCTCCTCCGATTCTTGTGGGCTTAGTTGTAGATTCCCCTTGCACTTCAAGTTGGTCGATGTGATTGTATCTCTTTTGGGCATTAGCAACTTGGTGAAAAAACTTAGTGTTTTTGTCACCATCCTTTAACCACAGGGCCCTTTTCTGTCTCCATGCACTCTCCTCATTTTTCACAACTTCTTCAAGCTCCAAGAAAATATTAGCCTTCTTAGATGACTCCTCTGATAGAGGCTTTGTCTCTAGAATGGAGTCTAGCATTGCCATTTCATTAAGCAGTCTAGACTTATGCAGTTTCAAATCTGAGAAAAGTATTTTTAGACATTTAATCCTAAACAAAACAAATCTAGGAAAAGTACAATTTAACAACTTTTACGACTCGTGATGTACGGACCATAGTTCGTTGTACAACTCGTGGAAGGCGGTGAATAGTCAATCTTCGGGACATCTTCTACGGATTAGAGTTACAGTCCGTAGATCGAGGTACAATTCATCCTGGCCAGTCGTGGTCAGAGTCCTCTACCTTCAATTCTCTGAATGTCATCTACGAGAATCCCTACACGACTCGTAATATGTCCTCATAGTCTGGGAGTTCACCTTTTCAAATACTTCCTTCTACGGTTGTTGATCTAAGACTCATACAACAGTGTACGACTCGTACTAGTGACTCGTACTCCTCATACTGAAGTTTAATATCTCAGAATTCTCATCAACTAATTCATTTATGGCTCGTGGAAAGGACCACAACTTGTAGTAAGGCTCGTAGATGGTCAGAATGCATCTGCCAATACTGTCTTATTTCTAAGCTGCCAAAATCTATTTTCCTGCAATTCAAAAATAAAACACGATCAAATCTACTAACAAATGCTTAAAAAACTCATAAAATCTCAAGTATAAAGTATTATAAGTACCGTAAATCTGTGGTACATCAACGTGCACAAAAATCATAAAAGACCAAGGTTCAAATCACACTAGATATGGGAAATGCTGATGCAATGTTTTTCCCTTCGCTAGTTTTTGTCAGATAGGAGGTACCCAAAGGAATAGTTGAAGTGTGCACAAGGTATCCTGGACCACTTCTATTGAATAAAGAAGGATAATTGTACTATTGTTGTTTCTTTGAATTTCCACAGCCAATTGTTCTCTATATTTTGATGACTGGACGTGTTAAAATTTGTGAATTTATGTTGAGAAGTTATTTTGGACTTTTCAGGGTTCCCCATTACCAACACTGCTTGATGATGATATGGCATCCTTAATTGATTTTGGAGTTGGCAATGGATCAACAATTCTTGTGGAAGAAGAGTGTTAGAGGTCGTTTGGCACAGAGTAATAGAAGGAATAATTTATAAATTATGTATGGTATTATTTAGTATTATCTTTGGTAGAAATTTTTGGTCTATGTATAATTAATTCATGGATTAGTTATATACTCTACATGGTATTATAGCATGTATAACTTATACTTTTTATTTGGTGGTATAAGTAATACATAGGATTCAATACAATGAGATTAATTTATGTAAAATTAAAAATATCCCTCAAATTATTTTAATCATTTTGTTTATTTTGTTTATTTTCTTGATTTTATGTTTTATATTTGTACTAGTAAATTTATTTAAATAGAGAGAGTTGTTTGTTGCTAAATAAATCCAATACAAATATATTTAGAAAACCATTTGCTAAATATATATATGGTTTTCTAATTATTTGTATTTTGAACAATTTATAAAATTACATACATTTTATAATTACAACTTGCAATTTTAATGTGTAAATGTAGATGATTAGTTTGATTTACTATTGTTTACTGTCTTCGATTTTAAAAGTAGATGGTCTATCTTTTTAAAATTAAAATGGATGTTTTGTAAGTGATCAATTTATGAAGATGACAATTATTTACCCTCAAATAATTCAAGTGAAAAAACATGGCAATAAAAGTGTTCCTCTTAGATAGTTAGAAGGCCATAAATAAAATAATATTGTTCTGCAATTATCTATCTTGATCTAATTATATAATAATTCAAGGGAATAATTGGAAAGAAGTTTTTTTATAGAGTTTTAATTCAAACACAAGATGAGATGTGAAGCAATGAACCAAATACTTGATTAAAAAACAAATCATGCATTACTAATTCCTGCGTTATTTATCTTTGTATCAAATGACCTCTTAATGTACTAAGAAATCTTGCAAGTTTGAGTGCATCTTCGTCACTCAATATGCATTCTTGAAATCACTTTGAAATTTGAGAATGTCTTTTTTGACTCTTATTCTAAATTTGTGCTCCAGAAATGTTTCATGAGCAAACTCTCTCCCTTCTTTCCTTTTCATCTCTCTCAAAGGTAATTGTACCAATTGCAGGATGTTTGGTTGGTCTTTTAGCTAATACATGCAGATGATGCTTTTGTGACACTACAATATACCATCACTAATTCTCAGAATTTGGAATAACAAGACGATACTCAAAACGAATTTCTTGATCATTGGCAAGATATGTGATTGTGCATGATTAAGGGGTAATGCGAGTGTTATCCTTCAGCTTTAAGTATGTTGTCTTGGGCAATGTGATTGTGCCAGAACAGGCAATTGACATCGGCTAAAAAAATAAATATTTAGATTGTTGTATTTTAATTTTGTTCATTCAAAACAAAATGGATGATACTAAAGTGAGTAAATTTATAATGGGATGATAATATTGTGCATGAAGGTGGTTCTATAAGATACAACCGACGTCTTGTTGTAGTCCAAATATTTCCCTTATCTCTTAAATATGAGTGTTTGCAACACTAACTAAGGAACGACATGGGTATATATATAAAAGAAATTACCTAATACACAATTTGTTTTTATCATTTTCTCTAAAATTTTCTTTAATTTGAAAATACTACAAAAATTCCTGCTCCTATTCTCGGATACATCACTTTTTATGTGATGTATCGATCGGATACATCACTTTATGTTATGTATCGGGACGTTGAGTGATATATCCGAAATTGAAATATGATGTATAGAAAAGTTGAGGGATGTACCCGAAATCGAAATGCGATTTATCAGAACGTTTTCGGATGTATCTGAATTCCACCAAATTTAAGGGATTTTTGTAATTTGAAAAAAATATAGGGATATAATGTAATTATCTCTTAACACTACGAGATTTGTGTAAAAATTTCATAAGATATTTACTTGACAATATCCAACTTACTTTATATCTGATGAACTTCTAATGCATGATGAGACATGTATTTGAAATGATGATTCCTCATCTTTATTTAGTCGTAGTGTTAAAATTTTTGTTGATCAAATTAAAGTAAGGACGCTTGATAAATTGAGTGTTGTTCTATTTTTCAAGAATCTACTGATAATGAGTTTGATATTCGTGATACTACATATTCAAATGTCAATATTGATTCTTCAAGGAATGCAATGTCAGAGCAAATAGTGGCAGAATTGAAAGACAATCACAATATGAATGTTTGGATTGGAGTATGCATGATTACAATATTTGGAAGCCTAGAAATGCTCTCATGCACTTGGATAGTTTGAATTCAAGTGATAGACAACATCCTTTTCCACTGAAGTCAACTGATGGATAAATAAAGTGATAATTTTTATTATTAAATTAAACTAATCTTATATACGATAAATTTATATTTTTATATTTACAAGTGTGATCGTTTTGAAGGTGTAATGAATCAATATACACAAATTGTGAACAATAATGATACAAGTGATCATCTAGTTGGTGGGTTGGATAATGATGAATCTTCAGAACATGTATGAATCAACAGACAATGATGAAACGTCTGATGATAATGATGTCAATCTAGATAGTGCACTCCTTAGAGATCAAATCGTTTATTATCATTCTACTATGGTTTCATACTTATATCACACTAAAGAAAGAACATAAAATTTTATCTGCACAAGAGACGATTGTTCTATCTGAATTGCACTCTGAAATCCCAACAATTTTGAATTTATCAGCTAAATTCGACTGTTGCAATCTTAATTTTTTTTAAAAAATTTCTCTATATTGTTTATTGCAGTTTTGTATATTTAACTAGTTATACTATTTATAAATAAGAAGCAAATGAAATCTGCTGTAAGAGTATATAATTTTACAAAAAAAATTGGACGGTTATTTGCAAGCGTTATTAGTTGAGATGTAAGAGGATGATTCACTTTAGAGATATTTTAAGTGATATGTGGAAGACAAGAAAAATAATTAAGCCACATACTTTTCTGACGAATAAATTCAAGGAGAATCATTTTAATTTAATTAGTAAACATGATTGTCACTTCATTGATACTGTATATTATGTAAAATTCAGATATAACTATTAAGATGGTTTGTGAAATCATTAAATGAAAACATCATTTCACTCCTAGTTATAAAAAAACACAATCAGATTGGGGAAAAGCATTTCAAATGATTTATGGCTATTTTGAAGGTTCATTTAAGGTATTACCTTGATACACGGTTTGATTACAATTATTCAATCCAAACGCTACAACTTGGTGGGAGAACTATTCTACAAAAATATAAGGTGAGCAAATCTTCAATTTTATTTGGACTTTTAAACCAAGCATTGATGGTGTCAAAAGTTGTAGGCCTGCCATTTCAATTGACGACACACATCTTTATGATTTGTATGATATGAAGCTATTAATTGAAATTGGTATTGATTCTAATGAAAATATTTTCCTCTTGCATATGGTTTAGTGGCACATGTCAGTTTTGAGTCTTCATCATAGGTTTTCAAGTTATTGTGGGCACATGTTGTTTGTGAGCAACAAGAAATTTGTCTCATTTTTGACCATCATCAAGAAATCTTGCAATGTGTTCAATCTTATCCCATCCAACACATACCACATATTTTATGTTCAACACTTAAAAGTGGTAATGTCCATTATTGGAGGTGATAATGTCAATCATATTACATTATCAAAGGTGATAATATATATTATCGAAGGTTATAATGTTCATATTACATTATCGAAAGTGGTAATGTCCATTATCAAAGGTGATAGTGTTCATCATATTACATTATCGAAGGTGGTACATTATCGAAGGTAGTATTGTCCATTATCAAAGGTCATAATGCCAAACATATTACATTATCGAAGGTGATAATGTCCATTACTGGAGATGGTAATGCCAATCATATTACATTATCAAAGGTGGTAATGTCCATTATCGGAGATGATAATGCCAATCATATTACAATATCGAAGGTGGTAATGTCCAATGCCGAAGATGATAATGCCAATCATATTACGATATCGAATGTGGTAATTTTCATTATCAGAGGTTATAATGTTCATTATATTATATTATCGAAAGTGATAGTGTTCATACTTCATCATATTACATTGCCGGAGGTGGTAATATTCATTACCAGAGGTAGTAATGTCAATCATATTACATTATCGGAGGTGGTAGTATTCATCTATGATCATATTATATTACCAGAGGTGGTAATGCCTATTGTCGAGAGGGCCATTTCATGTTGATCTCATCGAAGAGATCCATCAGCATTTTCCAACATCGAAGACTCTGAAGGGCATACATAAGAGTTCCTATTAGTAGATCTTCATTCGTCCTACCGATGGACTGCATTTATTTCCTACCGATGGATCCTCATCATTTATCCTATCGATGAATCAACATATTTCTACTGATGGATCAGTATCATCCTATTGATGGATCTTCATTCGTCCTATCGATGAATTCTCATGTGTCCTATCGATGAACATGCATTTAAAATATTTCCAAATATACTTATATTTTTAAAGAAACAAAAAGACGCAAGAAAGAAAAAATAAGAAAAAAGTTGATTTCATCATTTAAGAGAAACAAGAAAAATAATATAGTTAGATTAAAAAAAAACAAAAATAAAAGTGTAAGTGATTTAAAAGAAGAAAAAGGCCACTGCATAAAGGTGATTTGAGTTAACATTTAAAGATTCTAAGATTCTTGAATTCATGTAACATTTCATGAAACAACTATTGCAACACTGATAATCTGCAAAAAATCTTACTGCAACATTGTGGAATTCTACATTTTCACTAATAATAAAGATGCATAAAATTTATTCTTCTGAGTTTTTTTGAATCTTCCACGTCTTACCTTTTGTCTTTATTTTTTGAATTTACAGATTCCTCCTCATGTTGATAATGACTTTCCATACCACATCATGTTGATTTGTGTGGCCTAAATGTTCTTCGCGGAAGATTTTCTCAAACAAAAATTGAATGTTGTGAAGCTTTTAGATTGAACCTTGGATTATGGGACATGATTACCTATAAAACAATATAATATAATTAAAATAAGTATGCACAAAAAAATATTATTAAATTTCAATAAAATTAGCATACTTACATCTGAAAAATTCAACCTCTCACCAAATGGAGAACTATGTAAAGGAAATTCCTGAATACCATGTTTAATATCAATGGATGATTAGGCTAAGATCCATTGAATTAGGAAAAATCAGATATCACAACATGTGGAGTTACAAAACCAATTATTTCCTGACTTGAAAAATTAGAATTAGTTGTGGAGGACCGTGTTCGCCCAAATTTCACCTCCCAAAAAAGTATAAAGCGGTCATTGTTCAAATAAGGAACCTAACGAAGGTTAGGATCGATCCTACGAGAAATAAGGTTCAGACTTAGTTCAATTGTTATTATTCATGCTCTTAGTCGTATTATTTCCATAAAATGGGATGGGGGTGGGGGTG
>NW_006239082.1:922184-936205 GCF_000226075.1 Solanum tuberosum | reverse complement strand
GATTTTTTTTATGGGGGTGGGGGTGGGGGGTGGGTGTGTGTGTATACAATAGTTGATTGTAATGATCACAAGTAGCAAGTAACAAAGTAACTGTTTAACATGTTTTAACTCAATATTTGACGGAAGTAGGGTTTTATTGTTTTGATCCCCATGAATCCTTAACTCAGTAGAACCTTGGAGTAATAACCTTGTCTAGTGTTATCATTCAAGATCGGTAAGTTAGTTATCAGCTAAGTAGATAGTTGCCTATGGAGGTGAATTTCACAACGCCACTTGGTTAGTATACGAGTGTATGCTTTACTAACCCTTACCTTTGATCCCAAATTAGCTATCCTTGGGTTAGTTCAATATGTTAAACGAGGGTTGATAGCCTCAAATATTCGTTGTATAATATCATTTCCCATTCATTACTCCTTTGGGCAGGCAAGTAGGAATAAGACTAGTTCTAACGTAGGCCTCCGTTAAAAAGTAATCAAAGTAAAGAGAAAAATAATACATACATGCACACCATTCAAGAATTACTATTTATTAGATCTACGTTGTTAATTCTTCATAGTTCTCACAACCCTAGTTGTGAATTTATCTAGTCACAATTATTTGAACACAATTCATAATAATTTGGTTTATAAAAATCATGAACTTACAATACGAATGTTGATAAGTTGGAATCTTGAATTGAATTGCAGATTAAAAAATCAAAGATCAATGTGTTATTAAAATCCAAGAATTCAAGAATTAATGCAGAAGTAGATCACTATTAATACTTAAACTCCAAAGCAGGCATAACATCATAAATAACCCTACAAAATTTATAGACATATAAAACCTAGTCCAACTATTCTGGAAAGTAGGAAATCGACAATTTTTACGACTTTGAAGTACAAATTGTATTCACACTGCTCATGGTGTAGTCTCATGGATTGAACGTGAATCTTCAATACTAGGACATTTTCCACGAACGAGATCTACGGTCCTTCCTGTTCTGTAGTATTCTCCGCCTTCTATTTATCAAATTTTTGAATATCATGTACGGGCCAAATGTACGGCCCGTGCAAACATCTACAACCTATTATATGCACCCGTGGTCTGAAAGTAAACCTTTTTAGATCTCCAGTATTGTTTCAACGACCTAGAGTCTACAACATTTTAATCACTTTACAACGCATACTAGCTACTCGTGCACTTCGGAACCTAGTTCATCAACCCTCTGATCAATAATCATGAACCCTCTTTTACAGCTCTGTATCACCTCTGAATTTAGACTTGAACTTTTCTATAGAAAAAGGTGAACCACGGAGGGGTTCACAGGCCGTGATCAGGACCACGGTCCGTTACCCTCATCGTGGTTCATGATGAGTCTGAGATTTGGACTCATTTCGGGCTTTATTTATAATGATTTAGAGTTCTCAAATGCTTATTTTGTGCCAATAACTGATGTAAAACCCTTGATTTCTAGGTATTTGGATTGAGAAACAAAGCAAAGACACTAATTTGCAAAAAGGAACAAAGCGAGATGAAAGAATGAAGAAAAGTAAGCGTGGTGATCGCCAAGTCTACTTGGCGAGTCACCAAATGGTTTCTTGACCGCCTAATGTTCAGTGTGCCAAGCCCTGAAGGAAAGAACCAAGTGGTGAGAGAAAGGAACAGTCGGCGGATCGCCGAGTGGTTCCGCGATGCAGTGTTAGATCGCCCAAAGTTACAAAACTCGAGGATGCTGAAGGTCAAGGCAGAAAGGCGATGGAATTGACCAAAGGGCGAATCATCGAGTGGATCGGCGAGCCTGACTTACTACACCGAGTGACTCTTCGCAACACATTTTTGGCGACTATAAATACATTTTTAAATATCAATTCTAGTATCATTGAATCATTTTCATTCTGAATAGTATCTGTGTTCATATTTGGAGAGTTTTTCTTAGCTTTTGAAGAATTGAAGTTTTTCATTTTTGAGAAATTGAAAGTGGGTCTTTGAGATTTTTCAATTTGGACCTTTGTAAAGACGAAATAAATCATACCCGGTTGATGGAAACTCAATTTGTTTTTATCTTTTTATGATGTCTAGCTAAAACCCCAATTCTTGGGGTGTGTATGTTATTATGGACTGATTTAGTTTATGGGTATTGCTAATTGTTAGTTTAAATGCTGTTTAGAAGTGATTTCAATCATTAATTATGGTTTAATTTAAGAATTCTAGTTGCAAATACAGTTCTACCTTTATGTTTTTGGCTTGCTCGAGAGAGAGGTTTGAAACTAAGATTATTGATTGATGGTCTGTGGGTATTGGGTTGTCATGGGTTCAGCTCGAGAGAGTGAATCCTAAACCCTTTTCCACACATTCAACTCGAGAGAGTGAATGGACAAAAGTGTAGGCTGTTCTTATTTTGCATGCTTATTGATGTTCGAGAGAAATCAACTTGATTCAGGGTAAATTGTTCAAGAAAAAGTTTACCTCCTCTATGGTCTAGCTTATTCACTAATTTACAGCTATTTCCTAACAGTTGCAATTACCCATTTGTCTATAATAGCCTATAATCGAACCACATCCCAAGAACCCGTCTCATTATTGTTATTTTGGTATTGTTTGCTGCTTTTGTAGTTGATAATTAAAATCAAAACCCCCTTTATTTGACATTCGTGTCACCCCCTGATTTGAATTATGTTTTTATTCGATAATGTCTATTCCTATGAATGATTTGATCATGTTCACACTTTACCATTGAATCTTAAAGACGTACCGCTCCCTGTTGGATTTGACCCCAACTCATTTGGTTGGTTTATATACTGATTAACGATCGGTGACGGTTAGAATTGGATGAAATGTCTTTGAAACGTTATTAATCAAAATGGTGCCGCTGCCGGGGAGTGGTGTTGGTTAAGATTCTTTGGTTAAGTTAAATTTTGTTCTTTTTAGTCATAGTTGAATCTACTTATTTTCAATTTTGGTGTGAGTGTTGCTGTTTTGAACAGAGGAAATGAGTGTGAACGGAAGCAATTATAGCCAAGTGGGCCACCAAGTTGACATCGGTAACCTCAACGATGTCAATGAGATGAATGCTAATGACCCTCATCTAATGGGTGGAATTGGTGCCATTCGCTTGCCTCCGGCTGAAGGGAACGTTGTGTTCCATATTACAAGTACCATGTTGCAATTCTTGCAATTGAAAGGGTTATTTGATGGGTTGGCTCATGAGGATCCCTATGAGCATATTAGAAACTTTATTGATGTTTATGGACAATTCTTCTTCAAGAACATATCCGAAGAGTCGGTTCGGTTGAGGTTGTCCCCATTTTCTTTAATTGGAGAAGAATGTAAGTGGCTGGATGAATTGCCACGAAACTCGATCACTTCGTGGGAAGAGCTTGTCACCGCATTTCAAGTGCGATTTTTCCCTCCTTTGAGGATTATGACTCTTCAGGGAAGCATCCAAAGCTTCAAGTGTTTGGAGGGTGAGCCAATTCATGAGACTTGGCTACGATTCAAGAAGTTGGTGCTGCAATGCCCAACTCATGGTTTACCTGACAACGTTTTGCTGCAGTATTTTTACCGAAGCCTTGATTCGGTGAACAAGGGTGTAACTGACCAACTTTATCTGGGAGGTTTGATGCAACAACCTTACATTAGCAGGCCAGCTCTTGGATGGTATGACCACAATCAATAGGCTTGGTACACCGACAAAGATCAGGTCTCCCCTTTCACATTTAAATTGACCAAATAGCAGCTTGAGAAAGACCAAGAGAGGGACCAGAACATGGCAAATATTATGACACAACTTGACATTTTGTCCAAAAATGTCATGGGAGCTGGTGCAAGAAGTGTCAATGTTGTGGGTGTTGGGTGTGTAAACCTCGATGAGGCCAAGTTTGAAGCGTTGTACAACGAAGAGGTGAACTTTCTAGGTAACCAAGGAGGTGGTTATCATACAAACTACCCAAGGCAGGGTGGTAACCAAGGTTAGAATAGGGATGAAGGCTGGAAGGATCGTGATAGAGAGTGGAGGGATCGTAACCCTACTTGGAAGGAAAGAGATGGGGAGAAGGATAAGTATGTTCCTCCCCACGAGCGCCAAAAGCCCAAAGATTTGAGGGTGGCTGGTCTGAGGATATGCTTTCTCGTATTATCAACAAGGTTGAGGGGTCCGACAAAATCTTGAAAGAGATGAAGGAAGATGTGTCGACCCTTAGCGAGACAGTTACCTCTCATTTCGTCTCTACCAAGCAGTTGCGACCCAAATGGGTCATATTTCATCTCATTTAAACCCGAGACAACAAGGGGGGTTGCCTAGTGACACTATGGCCAACCCTAAGAATGAGGTTTGAGCGTGGACTTGCGTCGTGCCACGACGTTAACTAAGGCGCTGCTTGGGAGGCAACCCAAGTTTTTATTGCTTTCTTTTTGCTTTCAAAATAATCATGTGTTGATTTTGCAGGTTAAAGTGTGGAATATGTCTGAAAATTGAAAATTGGTGAGCAAAGATGTCCAGTCGGTGACTCACCGAAGAGGTTGGCAAGCCCGACTTAGACTGCCGTTAGACTCAAAAAATTCTAAGTTTGGAGTCTGTAAAATTCGACGAGCCCAGGAGCAAATCGGCGTGTCACCGAACGGGTCGGCCATCATGACTTTGTCCGCCATTTGGACCCCCACATTAATTGGAGGTCCTGTAAAACTCGGCGAGGTAAGTGCCTACTCGGTGTGTCGGCGAGCATAACTAATATTGCCGAAAGGGAGACAACTGGACGATTTTAAATGCCAAAGGTTCAAAAGTTCAAACTCTTTCATATTCCCTCACTTTTTAACTTTCCTAAATCACACCCGCACTATATTTTTCTATATTTTTGCATTATTACCGCTTGTTAGTCGTTGATTGTGTGCTCGGAGTTGGAATTCTTTGCCACCTAGCTTTTCAAACAAGTTATTCGGCATTGAAGGTCTGTTTTCCAAACCCCGAACTTATATTTAGCATTTTTTTTCTCATTTGCAATTATTTTGATCTTAGTGAAGTGTGCTGGGCCTCTTTGAATTGTAAATGTGTGTATGTTTGCCTGTTTTAAATTAGTAGTCTTGCCTATATTGCCTAAATGTTGATTTCCCAAATTTCGTGCTTAGAAATTGGTCTAAATTGTTGGGTTGTGCTAAAATGTTGTTGGGTTTAGTCGGGTGAAGTTTGAGTAACCCAAATTTGTGCCATATGACGTGCTTTCCCCAATGATGGAGTGGTTGACGTCATTCTTAAGGGATAAAGTCATCAAATGGCCAAATTTGGCTAAACCGGGAGAAGTCTGAGTATCCCGGGGGCATGGGTTTTATGGGTATGAGTCTAATTGAGCTAGTGTATGTTTTGATTTTGTTTTCGGGGGCTGTGGGGTTGATTTTTGAAGTCGGGGAAGAAAGTAGGCACGTTGGGCAGTTTGGCGAGCTGGGTTGAGCTCACCGAACCACTCGGAGGTTTGCCGAATCCCCCTTGATCGCCTTTAGTTTCATGCTAATATTGAGTTTGGGTTCTGTAACTTTCGGCGAGAAGCCTAAGTTCACCGAGTGCACTCGGCGACTCACCGAAAGTCTTCTTTGATCGCCCTTTCTACGCCCCTAACTCTTAAAATACACTGTAACTTTTGGCGGGCTTGTATTTGTTCGCCCAATGCTGTCGGCGATTCGTTGAAAGGCTCCTCCCATCGCCGACATGCCAATTTTTCTGAGAATTTTTTAGCCAATCCTTTCGGCGAGCCCGATCTAGCTCGCAAAAGTGATTCAGTGAGTCTGTCTGCAACTATTTTTCTGTATATTTTCTTGAACTATTTCTAAATTTCCCCGCTGTTTTTGCAGATATGGCTAGACCAAAAGTGGCAGGTAGGACATGCCTCCCCGCAAGAGGGCTAAGGGAATAAACATCAATGAGGATGCGGCTGCATCCCAGGCTAAGGAAACCAAACTTCCCACCACAGGTGGGAAGGGAAAAGGGAAGGGCAAGGCACTTGCTCCTGCGTCATCGGAGGTCAGCTCCGACAGTGACGAAATCTATGCCACTCACCTCACCACTTCTGAGAGTGGGGGTGAGCACCAGGACCATCAGGCTGCAACTTCTGAGCCTGAAGATGAGTTATTGTTAGCCTAGAGAGCTGAACTACGTTCTAAGAGGCTGAATGATCCGTCTAGGATCAGGACTCCCCAGACCACTACTTCTCCTCCTGCTCCAGCACAGGCTGTGGTCCTAGCACCACAAGTACAAGGTCCTCCTCCCCGATCTATGATCAAATTTGAAGACGGAAGGGCTGAGGACCATTATTGAAGAAAAGAGGTTGTCTACTAATTGGGTAATTGACAGATACCCAGAGGTTATGAGCTACTTGAGGTCTCAGAAGTTCCAGTTTTTCACTAAACCCCATGGTCCTTATGTTCCCAATTGGGTCTGGGTGTTCTACACTACCTACGGAGCTTTAGTGCCACAAGGGACGAAGCTGGCCGATAGACTATGTGGTTTTTAGGGGTAAAAAGGTGAAATGTGATAGTGATGCTATCAATGCAGTCCTGGGGGTTTCAACACAAGTTGAAGATGACTGCCAATACAAGATCAAGACAAAAACATTAGAAAATATAAAGAAGTGGTTGGCTCCTCTGATATATGACGGTACTTCCAAGTGGCTCGATGTTGGAGCACCCATTGAAAAGAAGGACCTAAATATAGCAACAAGGTTCTGGTTTGGCTTCATCCGCAGTACTATCATGCCATCCTAGAACGAGTCGATTCTCCGTCACATAAAAGCAGCCTGTCTTGGTTGCATCATTGCTGGGACAAGGCTGAACTTATGGATGATCATTGCACAGGAGATGGTCATGATGGCCAAGCAACGCCAGACTTCTCTCCCCTTTTCGGTGTTGATCATCGAGTTGTGCAGACAAACTCAGGTGCCTCGAGATGAGAAGAAGGGTATGGAAGTGATTCCCATATCTTCTACCGACATCCGGAGGATTGAGGCGAGATACTTAAAAATGATGAGGGCGAGAAGAAGAAGGCAGCCCCGGTGGACACATCCCTGATTGTGGATACTGATGTATTACCTGTAGAGGCACCTTTGCCTACTCTGGCCTCTGGGCCTTCAGGTATATCGAGCACTGCCCCTTCTATGACACCTAGTTCCTCTATAGCTCCCTTTCCTCCTATGTCTGGTGCCTCTGCTGTTGCTGCTTCCTGACCTCCATTCACTCAGGCTGCATTACTACGGATGGGGCAGCTAGCCCATTCTGCTGATAGATGCGCCTCTAGACTTGTGGCCACCATTCTGGGAATGATCGAGAGAGCCCTTGCTGATACTGTGACACCTTTGAGTTCTACTATTGATGCCCTTGCGGCAAGGATAGCGGTGTGCGAGCGTGGCCAAGGGGTCACTAAGGAGGGCTCTAAATGCCACTATTACTGAGCTGATGAGAGATGTGGACCAGCTGAAGTCCACCAATATGTCAATGATTTTTGGGACTGTGGAGATCCCCCATATGCCAGCTGATACGGATGTGCCTCCGGCTACCACCAGAGATGAGATTCGAGTTGAGAGGTAGCTGCTGTCGAGTTTGAGGCTGAGACTGATGAGGATCAGCTGGGTGTTGATGAGTATGCTTCTTATGAGGACCTTACAGAGAGAGTGAATGGACTAAAGCGTAGGCTGTTCTTATTTTTCATGCTTGTTGATGTTCGAGAGAAATCAACTTGATTCGGGGTTAATTGTTTGAGAGAAAGTTTACTTCTTATATAGTCTAGCTTATTCACTAATTTACAGCTATTTCTTAACAGTTGCAATTACCCATTTGTCTATAATAGCCTATAATCGAATCACATCCCAAGAACCCTTCTCATTATTGTTATTTTTGTGTTGTTTGTTGCTGCTGTAGTTGATAATTAAAATCAAAACCCCCTTTATTTGACATTCGTGTCACCCCCTATTTGAATTATGTTTTTATTCGATAATGTCTATTCCTATGACTGATTTGATCATGTTCACACTTTACCATTGACTCTTAAACACGTACCCCTCCCTGTGGGATTCGACCCCAACTCATTTAGTTGGTTTATATACTGATTAACGATCGTTGACGCTTAGAATTGGATGAAGTGTCAAACCCACCTAGAAGTGGTGGACCACAGAGCCCTTCACGGGTCGTGGACCACCACATGAGCCGTGGGAAGGCTCGTGGAAGCCATGTAGAGTCATCAGGATTCAGGGGGTGGGACCACAGAGGCCACCATGGGCCATGGTCCCAAAGACGAGTTGTGGAGGGGTCCGTCACCCAGAACTAGTAGACCCCATCCCTAAGTGGAGAATCACGGTGTCCTTCACGGTTCGTGTTCCTACACACGGTTCGTGAAGTGGGCCGTAGAGGGGCCTCCCAGAACCAGTAGACACTAGCCAGCAAACCACGATCCACTTGATGGGCAGTGGTCCCTTTGACGGTCCGTTAGTGGCGCTATAGTCGGCCCCGTCAGATTTTAAGTTAGGGTCATTTTGGTCTTTTCCCATAAACGTTGGGCAATTAAACTACGCGCTTAACTCCTAAACTACATCATTTTACTCAATTTAAGCCTAATAACCTAGCCGGAACATAACCAAAATCATTATGCACCAAAATTAGTGCCAAAAAGTAGAGGAAAGTCGACCAGTCCTCTCAAGAACATGCAACATATTTTCTTTAGTTCCAGCCTCGAAATTGAAGAATTTCTCCATAGATTTTGTCACAAGGTATGTGGGATTTCACTAGTCGGTTCCTTTCATCCACTTGGTTCCTAAAATTCTATCAGATTCTTGATTCTCTATATCTTGTTTATACCTAGGATGTGTAAAACCATATAAATTATTCTGATTTAGCTGTGATAGTATTCCAAATCAAATTATCATGTTTTAGTGGAATCCTTGCTTAGTCCTTTGCATGAAACTCAGAATCTTAGTTGTGTAGATTCGCATAGTTCATAAATTACACTTGTTAGGTCTGTTAAACAGATAAACATGCTCCGGTTTTCGAATGTTACATTGTTAGTTCTTAAATGTTACATTCTTAGATTTGTATGTTAGAACCTTGAGCTATCCAACATTTCAGTTATGTCGTGTCTTACATATTTCTAGTTGGGAGAAGGCTTGGAACCGAGTTGGACTAGGGTTCAGCATACCCTCATAGTCCCAGAACTACCCCGTAGATTTATAAGTCCCTTCTGTGGGCATCAGATTTAGTGATCAAGACAGTCATGCCTTTTTATCCCTGGCAAGGTATATTGGGTCCTCTTGATGGGGCGTATACATCGGACTCCACGTTTGGCTCACATAATTTTATGTTGGTTAATAGTAGCTCCACAGTCAGACTCTAGTGTATTTGACCATGTTTTCCGTTTATACTTTAGTATTCAGTCTCAGAATGTCAGGTTCATGATTAGTACTTGGTCATTGCATTTAGCTCAGTTTACAGTTATATTTTAGTATCTATGTTTCTGTTCAGATTATATCATTGCTTAGTTACGCTTTGCTTAGCATATATGTTTGTTTAGCTATTATCTATATCCTGCATGCTTAGTACATTCCAAGTACTGACGCATACTCTGCGCTACATCCTTTCATGATGTAGGGATAGGAACCCAACATCTAGATCACGTATAGATTGGTTCCCGACCTGTATTGGGCAGCTTCAGTGGTGAGTCCTCATACTTTGAGGACAACAGACATGTTTTTCACATCTAGTCTTTCATTTTAGTTTTTAGTTTTGCTAGAGTTAGTTGGGGGGGATGTCCCAATAACTTTAGTCAGTAGAGGCTTTTTCAGACATTTAGATTCAACTTTAGCTTTTGAGTGATTGTTCAGTAGCACTAAACTCATAGTACATTATATATATTGATGAGTCCATGATTTGGACTCCTTTAGGAGATTATTTTAATTGATTTAGTATCCTCAAATGCATATTTTGACTCAATAACTGATGTAATCCTTCAATTTCAGGTATTTGAACTTAGAGACAAAGCATGGACACTATGGAGCAAAAAGGAACAAGGCAGCTGAAAGAACGAAGAAAAAAGGCCTGAGGATCGCCTAATCCATTGGGCAAGTCGCTGAATGGCCTTGGTCTCGCCCAATGTTCCAGTGTGCCAAGCCTTGAAGGACAAAAATCAAATAGGCGATCATAAGAAGCAGTCGGCCAGTTGGCGAACGGTTTCGCGAAGCAGTGCCATATCGCCCAAAGTTATAGAACTTGAAGTTGCTGAAGGACAATGCAGAAAGGCGATGAACTAGACCAAAGGGCGGATCGCCGAGTGGATCGGCGATCCCGACTAACTGCATTGAGTGATCCTTCGCAGCACACCTTTTGACAACTATAAATACCTATTTGAATTTTTAGTTTAGAAGGAAGTTCTACATTTTAGAAATCAGTTTTTTAGAATTACTCAGTTTTAGAACTTAGTTTTTGGAGACAATTTTCCTTAGCTTTGAAGAGTTGAAGATTCTTCATTCTTGACGTGTGTAAAGACAATATTTATCGTGCCCATTTGATGTAAACACTTTCCCGTATCAATTTCTATATCTTTACTATGTCTAGCTAAAGCCCCAATTCTTGGGGTGTGATTTTGTGAATATGGGTTAAATTTACTGTTGCGTATTTCTAATTGATTGTTTATTCGTTGTTTAGAGGTGATTTCGTTTAGTAGTTGTGTTTGAATTAAATGGGGTTGTAGTTGCAAATACAATTTTATCTTCGTGTTTTTGACTTGCTCGAGAGAGAAGTTTTAAAACCAAAACTACTGAATCGATAATCCGTGGTAATTGAGTTGTCGTGGGTTCAACTCGAGAGAGTGAATCCTAAACCCTCTCCCACACATTCAGCTCGAGAGAGTGAATGGACTAAGGCGAAGGCTGTGCTTCATTGCCGCTTATTGGTGTTCGAGAGAAACCGATTTGATTCGGGGTAAATTGTTCGAGAGAAAATTTAACCCCACTAAAGTCTAGCCTAGTTACCAATTTGCAGCTAGTTACTATCAATAGCATTTACCCAGTTGTGTATTTTAGCCTATATTCCTATCACATCCCAAGAATCCCGTCTCCATATTTACATTTTCATTCTACTTGTCAATTTAGTTGATAATTGCCTATAAAACCCCCTTTAATAATTGACACTTGTGTCACCCTTTAATTTATCATGTTTTTCTTCATAAATGTCTATAGCTATGATTAACTTGAACACATTTTTGATTTTCTATTGATTCTCAATTACAAACCACTCCCTTGGGACTCGACCCCAACTCACTAGTTGGGTTATATTAATATTGAACGACCGTGGACGCTTAGTATTGGATGAAACGCCCAGATATGTCAAGTCAAAATGGCGCCGCTACCAAGGATTGTTGCTAATTGAGAATTTTTAGTGAAGTTGGATTTTGTTCTTGTTAATTATAGTAATACTTACTTAATTTTTAGTTTTGGTTTCGTTTTGTTTGTTGTGTATTACAATAGGAAAGATGAGTGTGAATGGTAATTATAGGTATCAAACGAATCACCCCATTTTGAAATTATTGAATCTTAGGGACAACCTCCTAACGTTCAAGCAAGTGGGGGGGGGGGTGAAACTATCCATGATATGTGGCCTAGGTTTAAGGCATTACTACAGCAGTGCCCAGCTCATGGGATGCCTGATAAATTGCTGCAAGAATGCTTCTATCGAGGGCTTGGTCCCGAAAATAGAAGCATTGCTGATCAACTCTTTGTTGGTTGTTTAACACAGCAACCCTATGAAGAGGTACCCCAACTCCTTGATGGCATGATTAAGACAAACAAGGAGACAGAGAAGGATCAAGATGGGCCGCACTGTTGATTCAACTGGATGTCTTGTCCAAGAGAGTAATGGAATTAGAAGCACTGTCCACTAAAAAGGACAAACACTTTCCCCCTCGCGAGCGTAAAAAGGTGCAGAATCAGGAGGGTGGACAAAATGAGGAGGTCCTCTCACTCATTCTACACAAGATCGAAGAACAAGATAAGGTGTTAAATGAGATAAAAGAGAATATCTTAATACTTAATCAGATGACAACCTCCCATTCAGCTGCAAGATGCCCAAATAAACCAAGTGCTGTCGTGTCTCTACCTACAACATAAAGAGGGTTCGCCAAGTGATACTATGGATGACCCCAACAATGAGGTTTAAGGGTTGACTTGCATCGTGCCATGAAGTTAACTAAGGCGCTTCTTGGGAGGTAACCCAAGATTTTATCGCTTTAAATTGTTATTTTAGTAATAATGGTGTGTCTATTGCACAGGTTAAAATGTGGGAAGTGATTGAAAATTGCAGGTTGGTGAGCTAACAGTTCCAGACTGTGCATCGCCGAAGAGGTTGGCGAGCCCGACCTAATCTGCCGTTTGACTAAAGAAATCTTCAAAATGGAGTTTGTAAAACTCGGCGAGCCCAGGAAATTATTGGCGAATCACCGACCAGGTCGGCGATCCAGACGTAAACCACCGTTTGGACCCCCACATTAACTGAAGGTCTTGGAAAACTCGGCGAGGTAAGTGAACACTCGGCGTGTCACCGAGTGGTTCAGCGGGCGCGACTAATGTCGCCGAATGGGCGAAAACTGGACGGTTTTAAAGGCCAATGGTTGCAAAGTTTCAAAATCTTCACTTTTCCTCGCTTTGAAACTTCGCAAAGTCGCACCTAGTTAGTATTTTTAATATTTTTGCATTCCATAAGTATTTTGGTTGTTGGATAGTGCTTAGAATTTGGATTACATTCCCGCCTAACATTTCAGAGTATTATTAATCGGCATCAAATGTTGGTTTTCCAAACCCCGAGATTATTTTATTAAAATTATACTCATTTGCAATGATCTTATCATGTATTCGTGTGCTGGGCCTCTCTGGTAGAATTAGTATGTTTGAATGCCTGATTTGATTTGATAATCTTGCCCGTAATGTTTTGATTATCGAAATCCCGTAGTCATGTGCTTAAAATGAAGTAAATTTCGTGGGTTTATGCTTGGCTGTTATGGGTCTGAGCTTAATTTAACTAGTGTATGCTTTGATTCTGTTTTCGGGGGTTGCGGGGTTTAATTTGAGAAGTTGGGTTGACAGTAGGCATGTTGGGTCATTTGGCGAGTTGGGTCGAGCTCGCCAAACCACTTGGCGGTTCGCCAAAGGTCCCCATCTCGCCCTTAATTTCATGCTAAATTAGTAAATGATATCTGTAACTTTCGGTGAGAAGCTTAAGGTCGCCGAAGGTATTCTTGATCTCCCTTTGTCTGCATCCCTGAATCCTTTTTGCACTGGAACTTTCGGCGGGCTAGCCCTTGTTCGCCGAAAGCTATCGGCGATTCGCCAAAAGGGACTTCCCATCGCCGACTTGCTGAGACTTTTAAGCCAATCCTTTCGGCGATCCCGACCTAGCTCGCCCAAGTAATTTGGTGAATCACCAACCGATTCGGCGAGTCTTTGTACACTTGTGTTTCTATGAATTTGATTAAGTTAGTGTTAACTTTTTCCGGATGTTTTGTAGACATGGCTAGATCTAAAGTTGTAGGAAGAAACATGCCACCCGAGGGAAAGTGTAACGACCTGAGAGCACCCCATAGTCGTTACTGGCGTATTAGACCTCTCCGAGGTCTTATACAAGCCCTTAGAATTCGTCATAGCATTTATCATAGAAAAATAGCGGAAAATGTAAACTTTCATAATATAACACAAGATTTAAAAGTCACCTTATATTATTAAAACCTTTAATACAAAATCGGAATACTACGTCTCAAGGTAGCCATCTTAAAACACGACTACAACACAATAAGGACACAACCCTTACAATACAACAGAAACTACTATCTAGTACATTGAACTTAAGGAAACTCTTTAACATGAAGGTCCTTGAATCTTTAAGGACACACCCGAACTTGGGAATAGTAAGCCAAGCTTATCACTTCTAGGAAAAGTCCTTTAGCCACCACCACCTACATTTGGTGTAAAAGATGAAGAAGAAAGGTGTTAGTACAAGAATGCACTAAATATGATAACCATGCAAAA
>NW_006239082.1:921945-922053 GCF_000226075.1 Solanum tuberosum | reverse complement strand
AAAGACCCTTTAGTCACCATCACCTACACTTGGTGTAAAAAGATGAAGAAGAAAGGTGTTAGTACAAGAATGCACTAAATATGATAACCATGCAAAAGCATGCTTTTG
>NW_006239082.1:919600-921641 GCF_000226075.1 Solanum tuberosum | reverse complement strand
CACATGCATAATCATACTTTATGTCTTGACATATGTAAAGTCAACCTTGACATGCTTTCATATTAACATACATAGACCATATTCTTCATTACATAAAGAGCCTAATCATAACCTCTCTTAGAGTCCGCTTGTGCAATGCATAAGTAGGGTCCATAGTCCTACCTAAGCTAAGTAACTCTTCAAGAAATCATGACTAGAGTTCATATTCTTATCTTAGTTCATTTCTCAACTTTCGGGCGACATTGCCATAACCGACATAGACCATGTGAGCTACATGGAATTCGGCATTCTACTCCCACACCGGAAAGAGAGGGTACTACTTGCCAAGGTAGGACCTACATACATAATAGCTATCTAGTGGATCCACTAAGCTATGACCTACAGGGGCACGTAGTTATGGAACAAGGAGATTGCTACTAGAAAACCTTGACTTGCTAGGCGTGGAGGTTTCCATCTCATGAGACAGCATCTGTGTTGGGAACCCGGACTTGCTAAATGTGAAGGTCCTCTTGTGGGAAGCCGGACTTACTAAACATGAAGCCCCCACTCTCATTTTTCATGTTCACTCGGTGCTTAGCTCCGTACTCCCTTTTTAAACATCTTTAAGCCTTTATTTTACATTAGTTCATAAATTAGGCTTTAGGGACTTAGCCCCTCATATCATATAGCTCAAAGGTTTCTAAGATGAGAATGACCTTTCATCATAGAACCTAAATTTTGTGAGATATTCCTTTCACATAGTCATACCATATTAATAACATAGTCTAGTTTATAGTACAATTGAGGAAACCTTTCAAGAGACTCACTTTCACTAGATTATCATAAACCTTATTCATTCATTCATGTGTGTGTACATATGTGAGAAACCCTTTCACATAAACACTTTCATACCATACCTATTCATAGCTTGATAATTATACACTTTGCATGCATAATAAGATATAAGGGTTCATATAAGAGTTAACCTTTCAATAGACACCATAACACATCAAATTCATAGCTATACATGTAGAGTGTGTGTACATATTGGTCCTCATAGTGACATAATATCACCAACATTGATATTGAGTGCACTTCCCTTCAAGGGATCACAACACATTCACAATATCCCAAAATCATGAGCTATTCACATATAAAGCCTTTAGGGATTCTAGACCACACACTCACACTTCATCATAGGTGACAAGGACACATTCAACATTGAATAGATTGTCCTAACATGTATATGATCACACATTCATATAGGGGTCATATAGGTAGGGGTCATTCCACAATAGTACTTAACATAATCAATCATGTAGACCACACCATATCCCTAACATTATCATTCACATTACACTCCTCATCATTAACACACTTTAAATATGATGCTAGCATTGAGGATTTCATACATAACCTTCATAGCATAACTTCATAAACATATGCATCATAACCATCAATTCACTTCACATCAATTGCCTTCAAGGCCATGATCTCAACATGCATAGATAGACAACAAGCAAACACCGCCACCATAAGTGGGTCAAACTACACAATATCAATTCCTATATTATAGACTAGAAGTTAGGTCAACTTACCAATTCTCCAAGCCATGATTACCATGGATCAGTCCTCAACAATTCATAATCAATTGACATAGATGGAAATAGGAATCAACAATGTAGTTCAATAGCATAAACATAATCTGAGTACAATTCTATAGACAAAGGGATCAGCCCATAACTTTGCCCATAAGGCCATAATCCTCAACTCATCAATATACCAACAATTCAACATGAATAAGTACAGATAATCATAGGAAACATCAATACAATCTAATCTAAACATAATTTCACCAATAGAAATCATATTCACAAAGACCCATATCATATGCCAATTTTTGAGAATTTGGGGATCATGGGTTCTTCAAGAATTCCTTAGAAAATTATCTTAAAAACCTTAATTCCACATTAATTCATCAATAGAATGAGTTCGAAAATCATTTGACAAGGAATTCATGTTTAGATTGAAAATTGGGAATTTTGGTCTTTGAATCACTTTT
>NW_006239082.1:866827-919436 GCF_000226075.1 Solanum tuberosum | reverse complement strand
ATCTTCTAGTTTGAGCTTCATCAAGGTCTTCAATGGAGTTTTTTTGAGAGAATCTATTTTGAGAGGGAAGGGTCAATTTGAAGAATGGGGTCTAATTTTAGGTTTTGGGGTTTTAACCAACTTAAAATACCCTAAAATAAGTAGAATAACCGTTTATAATAAGTACCCAAACTACCCTTCACTTAGCTGGACCTTTTAAACAAGTCAAACTTGAGTTTTATTTTCGCAGATTTCGTCGGGGATCAAGTTCGCGACGCGAAGTTGGTCCCGCAAGTTTTGGTAATTAAATTTCGAGACAATAGAGTCCGCGACTTGGACAAAACTTTTTGGCCATAGGTGGAGCAGGTCCGCGACGCGGAGCCACTCCCTCCATGCACAACTTCAAGCTGCCTTGGCAGCTTGCTTGGCCAAGGTTGGGGTCCTCCTCGGGGACCCTTATGGTGGCCCCCGAAGCGTCGTATCCGAACATTTTGACCCTAAAATCATTTATTAAGACACTAGGGTCACCTCCACTGATATTAGACTTCGAACAACACATAAAAACATGAGCAACTTGCTAGAACACACCAACACGTAAAAGACTAGTTTCCGAATGTCTTGGTCGTTCGTTGACGTTTCACTTCCAAACTCTTTAAAACCGACTAAGAAGGCTATTCTTCATTATCTTAACAAGTTATTAATGCATAAAACCCATGTGAGACTCTACTTTATCCTATTTCATTTTGAGGGGTGTTACAATATCCCCCAGTTAGGAACATTCGTCCTCGAATGTCACTTAAAACACTTCTGAGGACTCAATGACCTAAGTAACAGCTCACAATACACAACATACAACATCAACATAAGAGCACAGATCAAGGAGGAACATCAACTCCACATAAAAGGCTCAAAACAACTTTGTGCAATTCAAGAAAGTAGCAACACATCTACCAACTACTTATGCATCAACTATATTATTTCCCATTTCATTGGAGGAACTTCCTTCTCCAAATCATCATATCATATAGGAATTTAATCCACAACATCACTATGCTCAAAACTCTTTACTTCACATAAATATAAGAGGAACTACTTTCTCCATATTCAATGAGCATCAACACATATATTAAGCAATCAACAAGACATTTCTTTAACAAGACAACATCAAGCATGCTCATTACAACTCTCATGAAGACAACATCACACAACATCTATGGGTGCAATTTCAACCATGAGAAACAAAGTTCGTGAAAACTCAAAATACAACTTAAGCATGAATTTTAACAAAAATATGCACATACAAGGAAATCATGCCATAATCATCATTCTCATTTCAAACACTAAAGAAACACAACATGCAATTATCTCATTAAAGAACATTATGCAACTTTATCATAAGAAATCATTTAAGCATGCACTTCAAATCAACTCATGCAACACAAGCAAGTAGAAACTTTATTCACCGACTCATAATGCAACAACCACATAGGCCTTTCTCATGTTCATAGGAGGAACTACCTTCTCCTAATCATGACATGATATTTGCGCCTTTTACATTATCATAGGGTCCAATATTCAATATCTTTCAAATGCACACATAGACATGCTCAACATTTCCACTCATGAGGCAATTAAGCAATTCATGCTAGTTGCACCCTAACATGAGGATTATAGATCATCTACTAGTCTTATCATTTAATCATCATACTATCAAGAACATACATGTCATTACCATGTTTAGTTATGTTCAAGGAGGGACTACCTTCTCCTAGTCACAACATACACACATGGCATCATAAAACTCATAAGCAAGCATTACACAAATGTCAATTCATTTAAGGAGAAATTCTCAACTTTTAACCTAAGCATGGTCATACTCTCTTCCTCATGAAGTCAAGAGTGCATTCACCATATAAAGATGCATATTGACATGAGAAACATGAATTTATTACTAAAATTCCATTTTTATGTAATAAGAATCCTTCAAAACATGCATAACATACGGAGATCATGCAACTCGCAATCATATGCAAGACTCTAAAACATGAACAAGCTACTAGGAACTCTTTGGTCTAAAGCTTGAATAAGAATAGAAGGAAAAGATAAGGATATCAACAACCTTACTACTCACTCATCATCCCCCACTTAGGGTAAACCCATCTAAGAGCACATTAAAGTAACCAAGAGAACTATCACTTACCAAATAAGCACAATGTCCCCCTCTTGGGATCAAGTTATGCAAATTTCTTTAATCATTAAGGTAGGAACCACTCTCCACTAAATCTTCACTATACTCCCTTAGGTGAGGATTTCAAGAATCCAAAAAAAATGAGTATCTATACCACTCCACTTCATATCTATCACCCAAAGTGGTTCTCAACATAGAGAACTCAAGGAAGTTCAATGTAGAAATATTAAGGGCACTCAAAACCTTACCATCTAGGCACATTATCCCCCACTTTGGGGTGAGCTTAATCAACTCTTTATCACATCATACCCTTATCATCACCTTCGGTGTAACTTTCCGCTTAACTATGCCTAGATCTTATCTAAACACCCTCTTTGAATGACCATACTTAAGATGAACCTTACAACACAACTATCCTCTTTAAAGTTGGTCAACATCTATTCTCTTGTCCTTCCCATGAACTAAGGGGTACATGCAACTCTACAAGTTAGCCTTAGAGCAAAACACTATCCCAACTCATGGAACAAAAACCCTTTTGTCTGCTCTTAGGGAAAACCTACACAAGAACTCCGATTAACACAAGGACAACCATGAAGCATCACTCATAAAGAAAGGGCAACTTTCAACTTACATTAGTTACCACATTCCTTCAAAACTCCTCAAACCTACACCATGACTTTCTACTATCATTACCCATCACTATAACGCAAATCATCATCCTAAAAAGGATTTCATTCTTACCATAACAACTCTTATCATACGAGAACTGCACCACCATACAACAATTTCAATGTAATGCTTCCAACCTCATAAGTCACACATAGCCATGATTGGCATCACAATACAATTTCCAATTCTCTCTTCATATATACTCATATAGTCATCGTATCATAATAAGCATTAAAACTCACCTTTTCTCCCCTCGATCCTTGCAACATCACCCCTTCCAAGTAATCACATCTAGAAGACCATCAGACAAGGGAAAATAACGGATAGAGATCATATGGAGTTAAGTTCTACGGCACGACACAACAGTAATGAAGAAAGTGAAACTTCTATCGTCCTATAGCCTCTTTCTTATAGATGTGTTGCGACTCACACCGATGAATAAGACTTCACTAGACGTGGTTCATGAGACGTTGAATCCTAAGACCATTTTCATAACCTTATGCTCTGATACCAAGTTTGTAACGACCCGAGAGCACCACTTAGTCGTTACTGGAGTATTCGACCTCTCGGAGGTCTTATACAAGCCCTTAACATTCATCATAGTATTTATCATAGAAAAATAGCGGATAATTTAAAACTTTCATAATATAACACAAGACTTAAAAGTCAACTAATTAAAACCTTTAATACAAAATCAGAATACCACGTCTCAAGGTAGCCATATTAAAACATGACTACAACACAATAGGGACACAACCCTTACAATACAATAGAAACTAGTATCTAGTACATTGAACTTAAGGAAACTCTTTAACATGAAGGTCCTTGAATCTTTAAGGACACACCCGAACTTGGGAATAGTAAGCCAAGCTCATCACTTCTAGGAAAAGTCCTTTAGCCACCATAACCTATACTTGGTGTAAAGGATGAAGAAGAATGATGTTAGTACAAGAATGCACTAAGTATGATAACCATGTAAAAGCATGCTTTTAAAAGGACATTTAGTTGGAAACCATGCATCATGCCTTTTTAGAGAAACTTCAAGATCATTTAGTTCCAGAGGAACAACATAAATTCACATAAATCATCATACACATGGAAACCATTCATAATAGCACATAGAGCCACTTATAACATTTTAGGCACATTCCATACATACCGTACATTACCTTCCTCTTTATCTTAACTCCTTTCCTCAAGGAACCCTTAGGGAATCCTTGGTGTAATGTATCACCTTAAGGTTACCTAGGGTGAACTTACATATAGCCTTCATCAATCCAACCATATATATTCATAGAGTCATAAGCATACCATAAGACATAGTCTTCACATAGGAACCATCACCTAAGACAACCCCCAAGTCACACTAGTGCAATGTGCAAGTAGCATACCATAATACTACTTACACAAAGTATTCCTAGGAAGCCACCATAGACTAAGCACATCATATTCAACAAGTCATAACATCTTCATTTAACATTAGACATAAGACCATTATACTTCATAACATCATATAAGAACTCATTCATTTACTACATCATTATTCATAACCCATTTAGTACATATCATAGGTAAACCACCCTAAGAACCCCTTCACAAGCTCACTTGTGCAATGTACACATGGAGTCCCATAACCCCACATATACTAAGCAAACCCATTAAGAAGTTATAAGTGTAATTCACATGCATAATCATACTTCATGTCTTGACAAAAGTAAAGTGAACCTTAACATGCTTTCATATTAGCATACATAGACCATAGTCTTAATTACACAAGGAGCTTAACCATAACCTCCCTTAAAGTCGACTTGTGCAATGTATAAGTAGGGTCCATAGTCCTATCTACACTAAGTAACTCTTCAAGAAATCATGACTAGAGTTCATATTCTTATCTTAGTTCATTTCTTAACTTTCGGGAGACATTGCCATAACCGACATAGATCATGTGAGCTACATGGAATCTAGTGTTCTACTCCCACACCGAAAAGAGATGGTACTACTTGCCAAGGTAGGACCTATATACATAATAGTTATCTAGTGGATCCACTAAGCTATGACCTACGGGGGCACGTAGTTATGGAACAAGGAGATTGCTACTAGTAAACCTTGACTTGCTAGGCATAGAGGTTTCCATCTCATGAGACAACGTCTATGTTGGGAACCCGGACTTGCTAAATGTGAAGGTCCTCTTGTGGGAAGCCGGACTTACTAAACGTGAAGCCCCCACTCTCATTTTTCATGTTCACTCGGTGCTAAGCTCCATACTCCCTTTTAAAACATCTTTAAGCCTTTATTTAACATTAGTTCATAAAATAGACTTTAGGGACTTAGCCCTTCATATCATATAACTCAAAGGTTTCTAAGATGAGAATGACATTTCATCATAGAACATACATTATGTGAGAATTTTCTTTCACATAGTCATACCATATTCATAACATAGTCTAGTTTAGAGTACAGTTGAGGAAACCTTTCAAGAGACTAACTTTCACTAGATTATCATAAACCTTATTCATTCATTCATATGTGTGTACATATGTGAGAAAGCCTTTCACATAAACATCTTCATACCACACATATTCATACCTCGTGAATCATACACTTTGCATGCATAATAAGATGTAAGGGTGCATATAAGAGTTAACCTTTCAAGACACCATATCATTCCATATTCATAGCTATACATGTAGAGTCTGTGTGTACATATTGGTCCTCATAGTGACATAATAGCAACACCATTGATATTGAGTGCACTTCCCTTCAAGGGATCACAACACATTCACAATGTCCCCAAATCATGAGCTATTCACATATAAAGCCTTTAGGGATTCTAGACCACACACCCACACTTCATCACAGGAGAGAAGGACACATTCAACATTGAATAGATTCTCCTAACATGTATATGATCGCACATTCATATAGAGGTCATATAGGTAGGGGTCATTCCACAATAGTACTTAACATAATCAATCATGTAGACCACACCTTATCCCAAACATTATCATTCACATTATACTCCTCATCATCAACACACTTTAAACATGATGCTAGCATTGAGGATTTCATACATAACCTTCATAGCATAACTTCATAAACATATGCATCATAATCATCAATTCACTTCACATCTATTGCCTTCAAGGTCATGATCTCAACATGCATAGATAGTCAAGAAGTAAACATTGCCACCATAAGTGGGTCAAACCACACAATATCAATTCCCATACTATAGACTAGAAGTTAGGTCAACTTACCAATTCTCCAAGCCATGATCACCATGGATCAGTCCTCAACAATTCATAATCAATTGACATAGATGTCAATAGGAATAAAAAATGTAATTCAATAACATAAACATAATCTAAGTACAATTCTATAGAAAAAAGGATCAACCCGTAACTTTGCCCATAAGGCCATAATTTTCAACTCATCAATATACCAACAATTGAACATGAATAAGTATAGATAATCATAGGAAACATCAATCCAATCTAATCTAAACATAACTTCACCAATAGAAATCATATTCACAAAGACCTATATCATAGGCCAATTTTTGAGAATTTGGGGATCATGAGTTCTTCATGAATTCCTTTGAAAATTTTATTAAAAAAATTAATTCCACATTAATTCATCAATAGAATGATTTAGAAAATCATTTTACAAAGGACCCATGTTTAGATTGAAAATTTGGAATTTTGGTCTTTGAATCACTTTTGAAAATCTTTGATAGAACTCCTTGAATGAGAGGTTATTCAAGAATCAAGAGTTAGCATACCTTAATTTATTGAAGACCCATGAAATTGAAGAAGAAATCAGTTGAAGACCCATCTTCTAGCTTGAGCTTCATCAAGGTCTTCAATGGAGTTTTTGAGAGAATCTACTTTTGAGAGGGAAAGGGTCAATTTGAAGAATGGGGGCTAATTCTAGGTTTTGGGGTTTTAACCAACTTAAAATACCCTAAAATAGGTAGAATAACCGTTTATAGTAATTACCCAAAGTATCCAAACTACTCTTCACTTAGTTGGACCTTTTAAATAAGTCAAACTTGAGTTTTATTTTCCCAGATTTCGTCGGGGATCAAGTTCACGACCCGGAGGTTTTTCCGCAAGTTTCTGGAAATTAAATTTCGAGACAGTAGAGTCCGCGACGTGTGCGCGATGCGGACCAAACTTTTTTGCCATAGGTGGAGCAGGTTCGCGACGCGGAGCCACTTTCTCCATGCACAACTTCATGCTGCCTTGGCAGCTTGCTTGGCCAAGGTTGGAGTCCTCCTCGGGGACCTTTATGGTGGCCCCCGGGGAGTCATATCTGAAAGTTTTGACCCTAAAAACATTTATTAATACAATAGGGTCACCTCCACTGATTTTAGACTCTAAACAACACATAAAAACATGAACAACATACTAGAACGCACCAACACGTAAAAGACTAGTTTCCGAATGTCTTGGTCGTCCCTTGACATTTGACTTCCAAACTCTTTAAAACTGACTAAGATGGATATTATTTATTATTTTAACAAGTTATTAATGCATAAATCCCATGTGAGGCTCTACTTTATCCTACTTCATTTTGAGGGGTGTTACAGAAAACAAAAGGCGTTACACTCAACGAGGGTGCAACTGTATCCAAGGGCAAGACTACTAAACTTTCCACAACTAGTTGGAAAGGCAAAGGTAAAGGCAAAGCACATGCGTCACCAGAGGCAAGCTCCAACAGTGACGGCGACTATGACACTTACCTCACCACATCTGAGAGTGAGGATGAGCATCAGAAGCCTCAAACTATATCGTCTGATGATGATGAGCTTGTAGCAGCGCAAAGAATAGAGTTACGATCTAAAAAGATGCATGATCCTTCTAGGATCAGAACCCCTTAGCCTACCACTTCGTCTCCTCCAGTTCCAGAACAGGCTATAGTCCTAGCACCTCATGTACAGGGTCCTCCGCCCAAGTCAATGAACATATTAAAGACTAAGGGATTGAGGATGATCCTTGAGGAAAAACTTCTGTAAACAAATGGGGTTATTGACAGGTACTCGGAGATAATGGATTGCTTGAAATACCACAAGTTCCAAATCTTTACAAAACCCCATCGCTCTTATATTCCAAGTTAGGTCAGAGAATTCTACAATGCATATAATGCATTGATACCCCAGAGAAAGAAGCAAACAACAACTTTCAAAGCAGTTGACTATATAGTTGTCAGAGGTAGAAAGGTAACTTGTCATAATGATGCTATCAACACAGTCTTGTGCATGTCCATGAGTATTAATGATCACTGCCAGCACTTGATCAGAACAGAGAAGCTGGAAAAGATGAAGAAGTGGTTAGCCCCACTGATTTCAGACGATACTCCGAAGTGGTTAGCGAAAGGGGCTCCGATTGAAAAGAAAGATCTGAACGTAGCTGTAAGATTCTTGTTTGGCTTTATCAGCAGCACAATTATGCCATCCCAGAATGAGTCGATCCTTCGCCTTGCGAAGCCAGCCAGTCTAGGTTGCATCATAAAAGAAACTAGGATAAATTTTGGGGTGATCATTGCTTCAAAGATTCTCATGCGTGCAAAGTAGCACCAGTCCTCACTTTCCTTCCCGGTTTTTATCACTGAACTGTGCAGATGGGCTCGGGTACCTAGAAATGCCAAGAAGGATGTGGAAGTGATTCCCATACCCTCTACCGATATCCGGAGGATCGAGGCAAAATATTTAAAGGACCAAGCTGAAAAGAAGAAGAAGACTGCACCGATGGATTCTTCCCCGGTTGTAGAGATAGAATCATTACCTGCGTAGTCATCTTTGCCTACTCTGACTCATGAGCCTTCAGGTACCTCTACTGCTACTCCTTCTAATGTTCCTATTTCTTCTACTATTGCACTACCTCCTAGACCTGTTGCTGCTGCTGTCTCCCGGGCTCCAATCACCCAGGCTTCATTACTCCGGATGGGACAACTTCCCCATTCTACAGATCGTAGGGCTGCTACACTTGAGACCTCTATTTCGGGCATGATTCAGACTGCCTTGACTGATGCTGTGACACCATTGAGTGCTGCCATTGATACCCTTGCGGCGAGGATAGTGGTGTGTGAGCATGGACAAGGGGCCACCAAGGAGGTGACGGCTTTAAAAGCCTCTATTGCTGAGCTGAGAAGAGATGTGGACCAGCTGAAGTCCACCGATATGTCTATGATCTTCGGGATGGTGGAGATACCCGGTGAGCCAGTCGTGCCAGCTGACCCCGAGTCTGAGGCGGAGATGAATGATGAGTTGCTTGAGGTGGCTAAGGAAGCTTCATATGAGGGACTTACTGAGACTAAAGAGGCCATGGTAGATGGTGTTGTGTAGGCTTCTTTGACCGACACTCCCTTGGCTGCTCCTAGTGGGTCTAATACTGCTATTCCTTTTGAGGTGACCCCGGGTACTAAGACCCGAGACCAGACAGATACACCGGGCATTGATGCCCAGATAGATGGAACGACTGCGTAGACAGGATCCCCTCTTTACCTCCCTCTCTGTCTTACTTTATTTTAATTTTGGATTTTTTCGTTTGCATTTGAGGACAAATGTTTTTTGTTTGTGGTGGGGTGAGGCCTACCTTTGTGCATATTAGTTTAGTTTATATATTGGCTTTGAGCCTAAATTGTGTTTTACACTGCTTTTTGTGGAAGGTTTGAGCTTGTGGCTCTTTGCTTTTAATTGTAAATGATTTTTGACCCTTTCAAAAAAATTTGCCACCTCTTGTATGCGTTGAATGGGTTGTTCTCTTGCAAATTAAAGTATCGGTTTTGATCAACACCGATGACTTAAATAGTGCTCATAATCAAACAAAAATGAATGCGCGGCTATAACGAGGCCAATTGATGTTGCATAGACAATATGTGTACTCCTTGCATCTCGTTGTGACTAGCCAAGTATCGAATTGAGTCTCTTGTGATGATCATTGTACACTAACGAAAGTGTGGAGTCTTGTTTGATTTTGGTGATAATGCCTTGTGTGATGAGCTTACCGTAAACCATGTGTGATGACACCTAGAATTTGCCCCGTTGGTTCGGTTGACCAAGTGATGCAATTTCTTGAGATGATCTTAGGCAACTTTAAAGAGTGTGAACCAATTGGAAATTATTCCTCTTTTGTGGCTTACCTTGTGAGTGTGTGAAACTCTTTTGAGCACCCTTTGAACCTTAACCTTTTCTTGGAAGAAACTTGATGACATTGCTATCTTTTATTGACCCATTACCCATAATCCTCATGATCTGTGGTTTGTTTGAATAGCCAACTTAGGCCAAAAGCCTAAGTTGGGGGTGTGGTGAAAAGAGAAGGCAAATCAAATAAATGCAAAAGAGTCCCTTATGCCCATGTTTTGAGAAAAATGGAACCCCTCCATATAAAAAAAAAGAGAAAAAGAAGAAAAGATTGAAAAATAAAAAGACAGAAAAAGTCGTGAAATAAAGTTGTGGAAATAAAAAGAAAATGGGGTTTCCAATGACTCATGGAAGATGAATAAGAGGTGACTTTTGAGCTTGAATGAAATTGATAAAGAGAAGGAAAGAAGGTGTTTTTCACATCACATTTCATGAGGATTTTCAGCCTATAAGCCTAAATGACCATACCATTACTCTCAGCCCCATTACAAGCCTTGAAACAAACTTTTTTTTTTTATCTTGAATGAGCTGAAGCAAAAGTCGATTGGAAAATAAGGGCAAACCTATGGGTGAAATCATGCATTGTGTTTACCTTTGTGAGTGTGAGTGTTGATCTTGATTCCGGAACTTTAAATGATTGAACCTTTGAGTGAATATGGAATCATTCGTTTTGTGAGGGCATTTGAATATGTTTGTTGAGCTTGAACTTGTATTTGAAGCAAGTATAGTGAGCTTGAGATTCTTTGATAATGGTGAGTCACAACTTGAAACTTTGAGCGCACAATGGATTCTTGCATGAGTAAGTTGACACTTTTTGTGTGCATTTATGATTGAGTCTTGTTTGAGACATCCTTTTTGAACTGCTGAACTTGTGTTTTACTTGAGGACATGCAAAAGTTTAAGTTGGGGGTGTTGATGAGTCCACGATTTGGACTTTTTTAGGGGATTATTTTAATGGATTTAGTCTCCTCAAATGCATATTTTGTCTCAATAACTGATGTAAATCCTTGAATTTCAGGTATTTGAACTTAGAGACAAAACATGGCTACTATGGAGAAAAAAGGAACAAGGCAGCTGAAAGAACGAAGAAAAGAAGGCTTGAGGGTCGCCTAAACCATTGGGCGAGTTGCCGAATGGCCTTGGTATCGCCCAATGTTCCAGTGTGCCAAGCCTTGAAGGACATAAATCAAATAGGCGATCGAAAAGAGCAGTCGGCGAGTCGCCGAATGGTTCTGCGAAGCAGTGCCATATCGCCCAAAGTTACAGAACTTGAAGTTGCTAAAGGACAATGCAGAAAGGTGATGAACCAAACCAAAGGCCGGATCGCCGAGTGGATCGGCGATCCCGACTAACTGCGCCGAGTGATCCTTCGCAACACACTTTTTGACAACTATAAATACTTGTTTGAATTTTTAGTTTAGAAGGAAGTTTTACATTTTAGAAACCAGTTTTTTAGAATCATTCAGTTTTAGAAATTAGTTTTTGGAGACAATTTTCCTTTGCTTTGAAGAGTTGAAGATTTCCATTTTCTAAGAAATTGGAAGTGGGTATTGAAGATTCTTCATCCTTGATGTGTGTAAAGACAATATTTATCGTACCCATTTGATGGAAACACTTTTCGGTATCGAATTCTATCTCTTTACTATGTCTAGCTAATAACCCAATTCTTGGGGTGTGATTTTGTGAATATGGGTAGAATTTACTACTGGGTATTGCTAATTGATTGTTTATTCGCTGTTTAGAGGCGATTTCGTTCAGTAGTTGTGTTTGAATTAAATGGGGTTGTAGTTGCAAATACAATTTTATCTTCGTTTTTTTGACTTGATCGAGAGAGAAGTTTTAAAACCAAAACTACTTAATCGATAGTCCATGGTTATTGGGTTGTCGTGGGTTCAACTCGAGGGAGTAAATCCTAAACCCTCTCCTACACATTCAGCTCGAGAGAGTGAATGGACTATGGCGAAGGCTGTGCTTCATTGCCACTTATCGGTGTTCGAGAGAAATCGATTTGATTCGGGGTAAATTGTTCGAGAGAAAATTTACCCCCACTAAATTCTAGCCTAGTTACCAAGTTGCAGCTAGTTACTATCAATAGCATTTACCCGGTTGTGTATTTTAGCCCATATTCCTATCACATCCCAAGAATCCCGTCTCCATATTTGAATTTTCATTGTAGTTGTCAATTTAGTTGATAATTGCTTATAAAACCCCCTTTGATAATTGACACTTGTGTCACCCTTTAATTTATCATGTTTTTCTTCGTAAATGTCTATAGCTATGATTAACTTGAACACACTTTTGCTTTTCTAGTGATTCTTAATTACAAACCGCTACCTTGGGACTCGACCCCAACTCACTAGATGGGTTATATTACTATTGAACGACCGTGGATGCTTAGTATTGGATGAAGTGCCTAGATACGTCAAGTCATAGATTCAGATCAATTTTGGGTGTTCCCCACTTTCAGTCATCTACTATTTTAGCTTTCGCATAGTATATGTTTTATTCGGTTGTTCTTAGTATGCTTATGATATGCCAGCTTTAGGGTTAGCTTGGGGTTACTCGTGATCCTAAGTCCCGTGTTACGTCAAACGGGTAGCCTCGGGGTGTAACAAACTTAGTATCAGACCATTAGGTTCAAGAGTCATAGGATGTCTGAAAGCCGCACTAAGTAGTCTTTTTCATGGGTGTAAAGTGCACCACATCTAATGAGGGGGAGCCTATAAAGTGTTTTAGGAAAAACTTCACACTTTTGCTACTCTTATCGTGCTAGAGGTATGATCCAATTTCTACATTCTAATCCATTGTTATACGTTTTAGATCATGTCTCCTCGTAGAGCTTACACAAGGAATGCTAATGCCTGCAATGCTAATGCAGTTCCTCCAAACCCATACCATGAGGTCACGAACACAGAATTTTGGAATGCAATCCAGCTTTTGGCTTAGAGTGTAGCCAACCAGAACAATCAGTAGGTCCTAGTACCTACTCACACCAATAGTGGATCAATGGCAGCTAGGGTTCGAAATTTTGTTCGAATGAATCCGCCTGAGTTTCTAGGGCCACAAATTGGTGAGGATCCACATAACTTGATTGATGAGGTTAAGAAAATCTTTGGAGTGATGCAAGCGACTGGTAATGATAGAGTGGAGCTGGCATCCTTCAAGCTTAAGGATGTGGCTCACATTTGGTTCACTCAGCAGAAAGAAAACATAGGTGTGGATGCAACTTCTATGACTTGGGATTATTTTACCAAAACTTTTCTGGACAGTTTCTTCCCAAGGGAGTTTAGAGAATTTAAGGCACAAGAGTTTAAGAATTTGAAGCAGGGTACAGTGTCAGTCCAAGAGTACGGGCTGAAGTTTACTCAACTCTCCAGGTAAGCTCCACACATGGTTGCCGATGCAAGGGCACAAATGAGTAAGTTCCTATTTGGGGTATCCAATTTGGTGAAGACAGAGCGCATGAATGTTATGCTGTTAGAGGATATGAATATCTCTAGGCTTATGACTCACGCTCAGCAGGTTGAGGGAGATAAGCTTAGGGAAATGGTCCAAGGACAACAAGAAGGCTAGAATAGGAACTATGAGTACTTTCAGCAGAAGTCGAGCAGTATAAGTCACTCACAGTTTCATTAGAAATCTTCAGCTCCAACACTTTCATTAGCTAGTGCTCCATCTCCCATGTTTTGACAAGATCAGAAAGGTAGGGAATTAGGCTTTAAGTCTCAAGGGAGTACTTCAGGTAACAAGACTTACCCAACTTGTCCAAAGTGTGGTATGAATCATCCGGGAGAGTGTCTTGCATGCACAGAAGGATGCTTTGGGTGTGGTCAGTTCGTCCATAAGTTGAAGGATTGACCTTCTACCAGGCAGGGGTAAAGAGGTAACAATAATAGGGCTCAGTCTACAGTTCTAGCAGCACCATCAGGTCGCCCAACTCAGCAGGGTGCTTCATCTGGTACAGACACCGGTCAGCGCCAGAATAGGTTGTGTGCTCTCCAGGCTCGCTAGGACCATGAAGATTCTCCTGATGTGGTCACTGTACGTTATGAGTCTTTCATATAGATGCTTATGCATTGTTAGATCCAGGGGCTACTCTTTCCTTTGTAAGTCCCTATATAGCAGTAAACTTTGGTGTTAGTCCAAAAAATCTTTCAGAACCCTTCTCAGTCTCTTCTCCAGTTGGTGACCAAGTTATCGCTCGACGGGTATACAAAAATTTCCCTGTCACAGTCTCTCAAAAAGTCACCTCAACATATCTTGTAGAGTTAGAAATGGTAGATTTTAATATCATTCTAGGCATGGATTGGCTACACTCTTGTTATGCCTCAGTCGATTGTAGAATTATGATCGTTCGGTTTCAGTTTCCAAACGATCCAGTCTTAGAATGGAAGGGTAGTAGCTCAGTGCCTATGGGTCGATTCATCTCTTACCTTAAGGCCAGAAAGATGATATCTAAAGGGTATATTTATCATCTTGTTCAGGTTAAGGATTCAAGCTCCGAACCCCAACTCTTAGTTAGTCCCGGTAGTAAATGTGTGTCCAGAAGATCTTCTCGAAGTTCCTCCTGAAAGGGAAATCGACTTTAGAATAGATCTTCTTCCAGATACCTAATCCATTTCAATTCCTCCTTATAGAATGGCTCCATCAGAGCTTAAGGAATTGAAGGAGTAGTTGAAAGACCTTCTAGATAAGAGCTTCATCAGACCTAGTATCTCTCCATGGTGTGCTATTGAGTTGTTCGTGAAAAATAAAGATGGTTCTCTCGGAATGTGCATTGACTATCGGCAGTTGAACAAAGTCACAATCAAGAACAAATACCCTATCCCCATGATTGATGACTTGTTCGACCAACTTGATGGCGCTAGTTATTTTTTGAAGATAGACCTCAGATCAGACTATCATCAGCTCAGAGTAAGAGATAGTGACATTCCGAAGACAACCTTCAAAACTCGGTATGGTCATTATGAATTTGTAATTAAGTCTTTTGGACTAACAAATGCTCCTGCAACTTTCATGGATTTAATGGACAGGGTGTTCAAACAGTATTTGGACTTGTTCATCATTGTCTTTATTAATGATATCCTTATTTATTCTCGAAGTAAGGAAGAGCATGCAACTCATCCGAGAGTTGTTCTACAAACTATCAAAGATCGCCAGTTATTTGTTAAGTTCAGCAAATGTGAATTTTGGTTACAGTCAGTCGCTTTCCTTGGTCATGTGGTATCTAGCGAAGGATTCCGAGTGGTTTCTCAGAAAATAGAGGTAGTGAAGCAATGGCCCAGAGCCTCTTCTCCAATATATATCAGAAGTTTCTTGGGTTTGACTGGTTATTACAGGAGATTTGTGGAAGGATTTTCATCCATAGCTTCCCCATTGACCAAGTTGACTCAGAAAAATGTCAAGTTTCAGTGGTCAGATGAGTGTGAGAAAAGTTTCTCAGAATTGAAGACTAGGTTGAGTACAACTCATGTATTGACTCTACCAGATGGTTCAGATGGGTATGTCATTTATTTTGATGCATCCAGGGTCGGCCTAGGTTGTGTGTTGATGCAGCGAGGTAAGGTCATAGCTTATGTTTCTAGACAACTTAAGGTACATGAGAATAACTACCCAACTCATGACCTCGATCTTGCAACTGTAATATTTGCCCTAAAGGTTGGAAATATTTCTTGTATGGTGTTCACGTAAATGTGTTCACAAATCATAAGAGCCTCCATTGTGTGTTCACCCAGAAAGAGTTGAATCTTTGTCAGAGGAGATGGCTTGAATTCCCCAAGGACTATGACATGAATGTGCTTTACCACCCTGGTAAGGCCAATGTAGTTTCTGATGCTCTCAACAGACTATCTATAGGTAGTGTAGCACATGTTGAGGAAGGAAAGAAGGAATTAACAAAAGATGATCACCGGCTTGCTCGCTTAGGAGTTGGTCTTACGGATATTCCAAATTGTGGTGTTATAGTTCAAAATAGATCTGAATCTTCACTGGCAGTGGAGGTTAAGGAAAAATAAGATAGTGATCCTATATTGCTTCAGTTGAAGGGTGCAGTTCATCAGCAAAAAGTTGAGGTTTTCTCTCGGGGGAGATGGTGTGTTTCGTTACCAGGGTCGCTTATGTGTTCCTAATATGGATGAGTTGATGCAGAAGATCCTTATAGAAGACCATAACTCCAGGTATTCCATTCATCCAGGTGCCACTAAGATGTACCGTGATATGTGGGAAGTCTTTTGGTGGAACGACATGAAGAAGGACATAGCAGGTTTGTGGCTAAGTGTCCAAATTGTCAATAAGTTAAGGTAGAACATTAGAAACCATGAGGTATGACTCAAGGGATTAACATTCCTACATGGAAGTGAGAGGTGATAAACATGAACTTCATTATGGGTTTACCTCGTACTCGCAGACAGCATGACTCAATTTGGGTGATAGTAGATAGAGTTACTAAGTCCGCTCACTTCTTAGCTGTCAAGACTACAGATTCAGTGGAGGACTATGCTAAACTCTACATTAATGAGATAGTTAGATTGCATGGGGTTCCCTTGTCTATCATATCAGATAGAGGTCCTCAGTTTACCTCTCATTTCTGGAGATCGTTTCAGAAAGGTCTCGGTTCTCAGGTAAGTCTCAGTACATCATTTCATCCACAGACGGATGGTTAGAAGAATGTACCATTCAGACCTTAGAGGACATATTGAGAGCTTGTGTGATTAATTTCAAGGGTAGTTACACCTACCTCTCATAGAGTTTTCCTATAATAATAGCTTTTATTCCACCATTCAGATGGCCCCGTATGAGGCAGTATATGGGCATAGATGCAGATCTCTAATTGGTTTGTTTGAAGTAGGTGAATCAACATTAATTGGACCAGATTCGGTTCATGAAACTATTTAAAAAGTTCAACTCATCAGAGATAGAATTAAGACAACTCAGAGTCGTCAGAAGTCCTATGCAGATGTGTGGAGAACGGGCTTAGAGTTTAGGATCAATGATTTGGTTTTCCTGAAGGTATCACCTATGAAAGGGGTGATGAGATTTGGTAAGAAAGGGAAGCTCAGTCCCAGATCTTTAGGTCCTTACAGAATCCTGAAAAAGGTTGGTAAATTGGCTTATGAGTTAGAGTTGCCAGCAGATCTAGCAGCGGTTCATCAAGTCTTTCACATTTCTTTGTTGAAGAAGTGTGTGGTTGATTCGGCATTCTAGTGCCATTAGAGAGTGTGGTTATGAAGGATAGTCTCTCTTATGGAGATGTGCCAGTTGAGATTCCTGACCTTCAGGTTCGTAGGTTGAGAAATAAAGAAGTCACTTTAGTGAAGGTTTTGTGGAGGAGTCAGTCCATATAGGGAGCTACTTGGGAGGCAGAAGCATCCATGTAGGCCAAGTATCCTCATCTCTTTTCTTCTGATCAACTATAGGTAATAGTTCCTCTCCAGTCTTTCAGTTTACTCTTGCGTAAATTCAACCTTAGATCTTGTTCCTTCAGTTGTTCTTGCATTTTCAGCGTATTTGCATGCTCTTAAAACTCAGTTAAGTCAGATATCAATTACTAGTACTTAGTAGTAGGGACTAAAGCTCCTTCCTTCCATACTCAAATAGTTTAGGCTTCATTCGAGGACGAATGATCCCAAGGGGGAGATATTGTAGCATATCAGAATTCAGACTTGGAGTTTTTTACAGAAAAAGGTGAACCACGGAGGGGTTCACGGGTCGTGATCAGGACCAGGGTCTGTCACCCTCATCGTGGTTCACACCCACCCAGAAGTGGTGGACCACGGAGCCTTTCACGGTCCGTGGACCACCACATGAGCAGTGGGAAGGCTCGTGGAAGCCAGGCAGAGTCATCAGGACTTAGGGGGTGGGAAAAATGGAGGCCACTACAGGCCGTGGTCCCAATTACGGGATGTGGAGGGGTCTGTCAACCAGAACCAGTAGACCCCAGCCCCAAGTGGAGAACCACTGAGGCCTTCACGGTCCATGGTCCTCCACACGGTCCGTGAAATGGACCATAGGGGGCCCTCCTAGAACCATTAGACACTGACCAGCCAACCACGACCCACTTGACGAGCTATGGTCCCTTTGACGGTCCATCAGGGGCGCTGTGGTCGGCCCCTTCAGATTTTAAGTTTGGGTCATTTTGGTCTTTTCCCATATTCGTTGGGAAATTAAACTACGTCGCTTAACCCATAAATTACGTTGTTTTACTCAGTTTAAGCCTAATAACCTAGCCAGAACATAACCAAAATCATTATTCACCAAAAATCATTGAAATTAGAGCCAAAAACAGAGGAAAGTCGACCAGTCCTCTCAAGAATACACAACAAGTTTTCTTAAGTTCCAGTGCTAAAATAGAAGGATTTCTCCGTAGATTTCATCACCAGGTATGTGGGATTTCACTAGTGGGTTCCTTTCATCCACTAGGTCCCTAAAATTCAGTTAGATTCTTGATTCTCTTTATCTTGTTTAGACCTAGGGTTTCTAAAACTTTAGAAATTGTTGTGATTTAGGTGTTATTGTATTCCTAATCAAATTATCATGTTTTCGTGAAATTGTTGCTTAGTCCTTTGCATGAAACTTAGAACCCTAGTTGTGTAGATTCTACTAGTTCATGAATTACACTTGCTAGGTCAGTTAAACAGATAAACATGCTCGAGTTTTTCAAATGTTACATTGTCAGTTCTTAAATGTTGCATTCTCAGCTTTGCATGTCAGAACCTTGAGCTATACATTATTTCAGTTATGTTGTGTCTTACATATTTCCAGTTGGGAGTAGTCTTAGCATCAAGTTAGACTAGGGTTCAGTGTACCCTCATATTCCTAGAACTATGTGCCCCTGTAGGTTTATAAGTCCCCTCTATGGGCATCAAATTTAGTGATCACGCCAGTCATGCCTTTATACTCTGGGAAGGTATATTGGGTCCTCTAGATGGGGCGTATACATCAGACCCTGTGTTTGGCTCACATGGTTTTATATCAGTTAATAGTAGCTTCCACAATCAGACTCTAGTACATTTGACCAGGTTTTCAGTTTATACTTCAGTATTCAGTCTCAACATGCCAGGTTTATGATTAGTACTTGGTTATTGCATTTAGCTAAGTTTACAGTTACATTTTAGTATCTATGTTTCTGTTCAGATTATATCATTGCTTGGTTACACTTTGTTAGCTTATATGTTTGTTTAGCTATTAACTATATCCTCCATGCTTAGTACATTCCAAGTACTGACGCATACTCTGCATTGCATCCTTTCATGACGTAGGTTCAGGTACTCAGCATCCAGATCACGCATAGATCGGTTCTCGATTCGTATTGAGCATCTTCAGTGGTGAGTCATCATACTTCGAGGACAACATACATGTTTTTCCTATCTAGTCTTTCATTTCAGTTTTCAGTTTTGTTAGAGTTAGCTGGGGAATGGTTTCAGCAACTCTAGTCAATAGAGGCTTTTTTAGACATAGTATTAGATTCAACTTTAGCTTTTGAGTGATTGTTTGGTATCACTAAACTCGTAGTACATTATCTATATTCAGATCAGTTTTGGGTATTCCCCACTTTCAGTCATCTACTGTTTTTGCTTCCGCATAGTATATGTTTTATTCATTTTTTCTTAGTATGCTTATGATATGCCAGCTTCATGGTTATCTTGGGGTCACTCGTGATCCTAGGTCCCGTGTTACGTCAAGGGGGTAGCCTCAGGGCGTGACAGGCTCGTAGAACTTTGTACAGTCTGTCATGGGTCCTAGTAAAACTGAGACCTATTTTTCACTTCTCTGAACTATTATTTACGATACCATGTAGGACTCATGGTTTAGACCACGACTCATAGAATGGTTCGTAGAATGACCAATACTTTACTACACTTCTAAATTCAATCCTCAGCTGCCAAAAACCTGTTTTCCTACAAAACCAGGACAAAACACATCACATCTACTAAAACACACCAAAATATAAATGCATGTCCATCAATATTGTAACATCCCGCCTTAGAAAGAGCTAAATTTAGAAACAACCAATTTGGAAAGAAACAATTTGAGTTTTGTTCAAGTTCAGTTTAAGTTTTGACTTTTGGATCAACTTATAACGACCATAACTTTCAGTAGATGATGAGTTAGGTGGCCCATAAGATATCAAATGAAAGGTCTTGGAATCCTCTTTCCAACACCACCAAGTTTGCTAAATTTCGAGCTCGTATGAGGGAGATAAGTCAGTTTCAAGTTAGTCTATCTAGTTAAGGAAAGTTACCCAAATTAGTGAGGGGTATTTTTGTGTTTTCCTTACCCCATCAGATTAAAATGTTATTCGTAATACTTTTGGGGTCAAATCTGATTTGGATCAGTGTTACAATCCTAAACTACGCTTAGGGTTTTGAGAGGAGTTAAACAAGAGGAAAAAGAGGAGAAAAGAAAGAACGAACAAGATCTCTTGTGAATTAAGATTTTTTTCCGCCAAGACGAGGTATGTAAGCTCTCATAGTGTTGGAACTCACATGCCAATCTTGATTTAAATATTCAAATTCGTCCATGAAGATAGATTATATTTGAGTTCTTGATGAATTTTTTATGAGTTTCTTGAAGTTTGTGATCTATTCTTTAAGTATGAGGTTTTGTTGAGTTCATGCGATGAGGATCTTGTGTTTGAGTATTGTTCTTGGGTAATTTAGAGTGAATTTTATTGTAATTATGTTGGGTCTAAGAATCCAGAAGATTTTGTGGGAAATCATTCGATTCTAGAGGAGTTAGACACGAAATTAAAGCAAGAAAATTCGTCAAAATTCTAGGAAAGGAGGTGGGACGCCGCACCACTCAGTGCGTCCCAAATAAGTTTCTATAGGTTGGGGTCTGTCGCACCGCCACTCATTGCCCCAACCCAGAGTCATTAGTTCAGGAGCTGGTGTCCCACGCCACTCAATGTACCAGGGTCGCCAGGTCCCCTACCCTTCCGACCTTCTTTCCGTGTGAGTTCCCTCGAATCGTACCTATGTTTTCTACTTGATATCCATATTCTAAACTACATTTAAACACTAAGAGATAATTTATAACATGAATCATAACCCTTGAATTCATAATTCAAGTTCAAGGTAGAGCTAACAGTAAAGTCTTGAGAGTTCTTTCGAGTCATTTTGAGAAGTCTTTTACAATCTTTTAAAACTTGTTTTAAGACTTGAGTACTTGAGTTTGAGGAAGAGTAGAGTTGAGTTTCATTTTTCAAAATGAATATATGGGAACTAAGTATTCCCAAGAGTAAATGTGTTACATTTAAAATAAGGGGAAACACCGATTTCCAAAGGAGTTCATGAGGAGTTTTGAGTACTATCTCTTTTAAGAGAAAATCTTTTGAGTAATAATCTCAAAGTTGAATATGAGGAAATGTTTTTAAACATATGAGCTAGTTATACTTTGGGAGTAGTACTGAGCATCGATATGGGGACGAGTTCAGATAACTCAAAGTCCTCATAAACCATGTTGCCAACGTGGGTAGAAAGGGTCATAAATTTTAGATGATTCCTTGTTGATTTTTGAGCAGAAGTTAGTGGATCCACTTAGTAGAGGATTTCTATACCCCGGCAAGGTATAGGACATTTTTGGCAGCGTGGGCGAGACGTTGTATCATCACAGGTTAGAGAATCTCCCAAACAAAGTTATTTTTGTATCTTTACATACAAACTGAGTTATTATTGTATTTTTAAATACATTGAGTTGTTATCTACTATTTCAAATGTTGTATATAAACTGCACTTTTATTGTCAATTTATATTGCATTGAGTTTAGTATCCATGAGCTGAGGTTGAGTTGAGTAGAGTCGAGGTGAGTATGTTTCTTTTTTATCATTTCAAGCTTCCAGGTTATGTTTAGTATTCCCCTTACATGCTGGTACAGTCAATGAACTGATGCCATTTGGCTGCATCATTTCATTATGCAGATATAGGAGATCAGGGTCATCAACAGGCGATTCGTTGATACTAATTGTAGTTCTAGAGTTGTTTGGTGAACCTCCTTGCTTTCGAAGGATCCCTTATTTATTTTTTTAATCTATTTCATTTTTATTAGGATGATTGGGGGTCTTGTACCGACATCCCTCATAGTATTAGAGGCTTCATAGATAGATAGACAATAGTAGCTCATGACTCTTGTTCATTTCAGTTGTAATGTTCTAGACTTGAGTGCCTCTTTTGGCCAGTGAATGTTTTATTTCTAAAATATTTTGAGTTTATCTTTTGAGACAGTTGAGTAAAGTTTAGTTTTGAGTTCATATGTTGTTGAGTAAGTCTTCCGTAGAGAGTTGAACTAGGACAAGGGTTCGCTTGGGGCCGGCAATGATTCTTGAGTGCCGACCACGTCTAGGGTGTAGGATCGGGGGTGACGAATAAGACAAATGATGCTCCATCGATAGGATGATCCATCAGTAGTATATTTTGGCAAAATAAATGCTTGTTCATTACCACTTATGATAATGGACATTACCATCTCCGATAATGTAATATGAATAAACACTACCACTTCTGGTAATGTAATATGATTAATACTACCACCTTTGATAATGTAATATGATGAACATTATCACCTCCAATAATGGACATTACCACCTTCGATAATGTAATATGACTGATATTACCTACATCAGTAATGGACATTACTACCTCTGATAATAAAGTATGAATGAACACTCTTGGAAATTCACACTACCTCCTCCGGCAGTGATATGTCTCACGAATATCCTTCAAAGTTAGCCTCCTACGACTTCAATTTGGAATATATTGGGTGCACATCTTTAACCTCCGAGTTGATGCAACTTATAAATATCCTTCAACGTCTAACTCCTTTGATTTCAACATGGAATAGATAGGGAGCATATCTTCCACCTACGAATTGATATGAATTGTAATATCCTCCAAATGCCAACTTCCTTCGACTTTAACGTGATTGTGGATATTATAACTTCAACAAGTTGCACTTCAAATCCTTTCTGGTATTTGACGTGTCTTATGGATTCCCTTTATATGTCTTTGACACTGGTATCATGATGGCCTTCTTGGTGAATTAATGATGCAATGTCCCTCTCGGAGAATGCAATGTCATCCTCTTTGAAGATTTCAATAGTGCACGACACTGTCGGCCATGACGGAGATCACTTGAAGTTGACTTTGAACTTTTGACATTACTTGACGTCTTCCTAAAAAATTCTAACCCATATAGATTTCTTGGCAGGATCTACAAACTTAACTTGTTGGAGATAAAGTATTTATTGCAAATTATTTAGATCTTCTCAAAAATTCTGGCCAGTTTTCATCATAAGGAGAAATGAAAATCACACAGGATACATGAAGAATCTTTTGTGGTGCTTACAAATCTTGTTGAGCTAGGAATCATGTCAAATGTTGTTTCAATCTTGTAGATGATGGATGCTCGAGATCTAATATGCACCCTTTGTTTAAGAATTAACTGACCCGCGATTAATTACTTAGGAAGAATTTTGATAAAATAAAGGTTGTTGGAGATTTTATGAGTGGAGAGGACTATGAATGTGATTGAATATTGAAGGAGAATTGAATGGATGGACTGTGAAGTGGTGTAGCAGTTAAATGAAGGGAATGATGACGGGTAGTATCGGTTGGGGAAGGGAAATATTGAAAGGGTTGTAATAGTTGGGAATGGGGAGAAAAGGAATGTATTACGGGTAGTTGGTGAGGGGAAGAATGTGTGAAAAATTGAGAAAAGTATTTTTTAAATAAAAGGAATCGTGGATCGGGTATTATTTATTGAACTTGTGCATCACAAAGCTCGTCTATGAGCTGTAAAATGTTCTATAGTTCGTGAAAGGGCTTCATGGAGTCACTTTTTTAGTTAGGAATTTTTTAAAAATGTACTTGAGATCGACGAGCACAGAATATGGAACGTGGTTAGTTACACGACCTATATTGTGTCATTGTAGATCTAAATCCGCAGGTGGTCATGTACTCTGATTTCTATGATCATCATCTGCGATCCGTAAACTTAACCATGACTCATAGATGGGGCTCAAAGAACACGTACTGTAGGGTATAAAAATTATCCTGAGAATCATGAACAAAGTCCATAGTCCGTGAATTGAACCACAACCCATAAACCATGCTTGTAGAACCTTCTGCAACTTTACATTTTCTAGATTTTTGTGTTGTTACCTGCACACTTCACACCCATTAAACTACCCTATATTTTCCTGGACTCTAAACTAAAACTAACACTTATATAGCCAATCCTATACTAAGAAGAAAGCTTAAAAAGATAAAATTACAAAGGAATAAAAACAATACATCTTAGATTGCCTCCCAAGAAATTGTTGATTTAATGTGCGACACGACGCAGGCTCCTTGGTTACTTAGACTTCACCAAGAGCCCATGCTTCAACCATCTTGATTTCTTTAGGAGTGCCCATGTAAGCTTTTACTCTCTTCGTATTCACTTTGAACCTCGTTCCATCATTCTTTTCCAATTCCACTGCTCTATAAGGGAATACTTGAACCACTTGGGCTAGTCCCATCCATTTCGACCTAGCTTGCTAGAAAATAAGTGAAGCCTTGAATTTAATGGAAGGACCAAATCCTTGGGCGAAAATTCTCAGTTTTCAATGTCTTAGTTGTGATACCTCTTCATCCTCCCGTTGTACAAGTCTAAACTTTGATACACTTTTGTAAGAAACTCATCAAGCTCATTTAGTTGATTCAGCCTCTGATTTGATGTATCTCCCTAGTCTAGATTTAGTTTTTTGAGAGCCCACATGACTTTGTGCTCTAGTTCTAGAGGCAGAGGAAAAGATTTACTAAACAAGAATTTATAAAGGGACATAACTATGAATGTAGTTGGATATGAGTATAAGCCATCTTTAAGCTTTCACTAATCCGTTCTATGAGCATCACAGTCTTTGCTAGGATTTGCTTGATTTCACGATTTGAAACTTTGACTTGTCTACTAGACTACGGATGATAGGAAGTTACTACACTATGTCAAACCCCATATTTCTCAAGCAATAATTTAAGAAAATCTATTACAAAAGTGAGAACCTCCATTGCTAATAATTTCCCACGGCGTACCAAATCTGGAGAATATATTTATTTTAGGAATGTTGTGACACTCTTTCCACCATTATTAGGAAGCGCAATGGCCTCCACCCATTTGGACACATAGTCAACAGCCACAAATATGTATTTTGTCCCATTAGAACTCACAAAGGGACCCATAAATTCAAAGCCCAAACAACAAATAATTCAATTACCAGTATAGGAGTGAGTGGGAGTTTATGTTTCCTTGAAATACCTCTTTTTTTTTACAACGATCACAAGATCTGGTGAAATCATGAGCATCTTAGTGTATAGTAGGGCAGTAGTACCAATACCACTATGATGACATCCAATAGGAGACGAATGACATGATTCCAATATACTCATCATCTCTATCTTAAGTATGCAGTGACGAATAATCCCATCAGCATAAACACGGAACAAATATTGCTCTTCCCATATAAAGTTCTTCACATTAGAAATAAACTTTTGGTGGTGGTGAAAAGACAAATTTGAAGGTACCACATCACTCACCAAATAATTAGCAAAATCAATGAACCACAAAATCATATCATGAGACATTGTCTCATATGGGAAAGTGTCATCTCTCTCAACCCCATCTACCAATTTCAGCTTCTTCTTCTAGTTTTGACAAATGGACGACAACCTTATTTTTCGGTCTCTAACCTCAAAATCAAACTCTTTCAATAAAGACACCCAACGAATCAACCTTGTCTTAACATCTTTATTTTCCATAGGGTACTTCAATTTTGCATGATCAGTGTGCATAATGACTTTGGTGCCAAGCAAGTATGATTTGAACTTCTCGGACGCGAAGACCATGACAAGCAATTCTTGTTTAGTTGTTGTGTAGCTTCTTTGAGCCACATTGAGAGATTTTCCAGCATACTATATGTGATGTTGAATCTTCTCATGCCTCTGCCCTAACACTACGCCAAACGCCACTTCACTTGCATCACACATAACATCGAACATATGGGTCCTATATTGTGAAATAATGATTTGTGCATGAATAAGATTTTTTTCAGTCCATCAAAAGCCTTCAGAAAGACCTCATCTAAGACAAACTTCCTCTCTTTCTCGAGTAACTTACATAATGTGTGTGCTATTTTTGATATATCTTTAATAAATCTTCAATAAAAATTGACGTCCTAGAAAACTTCTAACACCCTTTACTGAGGTAGGTAGGGGCAATTTTTTAATCACCTCGATTTTCACAAAATCAACCTCAATACTTCTATTAGAGATTTGATAGCCAAGAACTACACCTTCTTTCACCCTGAAGTGACACTTCTCCCATTTTAGCACAAGATTGCACTATTCATACCTCTTAAGTACGTCACCTAAATAAGCTAAGCAATCATCAAATGAGTCACCTACCACCAAAAAGTAAACCATAAAAACTTCAATCGTGTCTTTCACCATGTCTAAGAATATGAACATCATGCAACATTGAAAATTGGTCGATGCATTACACAACCCGAGTGACACCTTTTGAAAGCAAATGTCCTTTACGGGCAAGTGAAAACGGTCTTATCTTACTCTTCATATACTATTGATATCTGATTGTAGCCTGAATAACCATCAAGAAAATAGTACATCATTTACCAGCAAAATGGTCTAGCATCTAATCCATAGAAGACATTTGGAAATGGTATTTCTCTTTCCACACATTCAACATTTGGTAGTCCATGCATACTCCCACCCAATGACCGACCTCATTGGAATAAGTTCATTCTTAACATTCTAAACCAGAATGATTCCTTATTTTTTAGGTAAGATTGAATTGGACTTACCCATTTAGTGTTTGTAATCAAATAAACCACTCCAACATCTGACCACTTGATAATCTCCTTCTTGAAAACATCTTATATAGGTGGATTATGTCTCCTCTGTTTCTTCATACTAGGTTTTCAGTACGGCATGAGTCAGATTTTGTGAGAACATATGCCTAATGTGATGCATATATATAGTGTCACCAATAGATAATCCAATTGCCTCCACTTGCCTTTCATTTAGATCAACATCTACAATGACCGACAAGGTATTGTTGGGACCCAGAAAAACATATCATAAGTGAGAGGGAAGGGATTTGAATTTTAATGTTGGAGGCTCATCAATGGACGGTTTCGCAGGTGGGGTTTCCCTATTCTAAATATCCAAGTCAAGTTTTCTTTGGTGCAAAATTTTACTTCCCCATACCATTAAGTGCACAAACCATTTTGTCATACTCCCCATTGTGCTCTTTATTAAAATTTAGAATCATTGTCCCTAATGCCTCAACACGTAATATCTTTACTACATAGTATAAATGATTTTATTTTAAAGGACTCTGCTTCTGCTCAAGCAAAAAACCATAACTCTCTACCAGCCATGGCTACGCCGAGTGGCACGCAACTTTCCACGGGGGTTGTCCTACCCACCACCACAAAGGCCAGTGTCACAATTGCAACTCCAACCATAACCAATTATGCTACATCAGTTAAAGGTGTTGTTGAACAAGTAATGGAACCAATTTCTACTAAATATGTCATGTACTTTCATGGAAAACCCGCAATCATGTGGAAGAAGAAGGAATTTAATAGGTTGACAGTGAGGCAAAACCTACAATTTGCGGTAGTTGTAAAGTTCTCATACGGTTGACCAGACCTATGTGAACTACAGAAGGCAAAAAGGCTTTAACTATTTTTAAATTATAACTGAGGAGAAACAAAAAAGAAAATAACACCGCTTAACAAAAGAGGGCAATTGAAAGCCGAAACGAAAGTCATCACTTGTCGAAGCTTTCAGGTAATTGTTCAAAATTTGATGATTCTTTTTTAAAATTATATTTGATCAATTAGGAATGGTGATAATTTGTCATATTGGAGGCAATAAAATATGTCATCTATTGGCAGTAATGGTATGGAAACAATGGTTAGAGTATTAGCCTAAGATAGTTGAGAATTTGGGTATATGTATCGATGTTACATTATTATTATTTTATTATTACTATTTGTTAGCGGTAACAAAATAGTTTTACATTGTTTAAGATCAATTCTTCCCAATAGTGGGTATGTATTTTTGGTGGGTTAACCTATACAAGATCTTGGTGATGTAGTAATAATGGTTTGAGGTGTTTAGTCAGTTATAGAATGAGGAAGTGGTGATTCAACCATTTGTAGTTCCTAGCGAATGAACTAATGATTTTGCAAACCGTATTCTTTGGTGATATTCAATTCTTTTTCAGATCTTCCTTATAATTATCACACTAAAATTCAAGTTTTAATATATTAAAATAAATAATTAAATATTAGATGTATTATATTATATGAATACAATTTTATTTATGATATTTGAAGGAATTAAGACCAAACCCTAGGATTGAAATTTGGAGAATATGCGAGTTGACATGTTAATTGGCATCAAGATTAGGAACTTAATTATACATTTGAGTGAGTTTTTGGGTCTAGACTAGACACATAGTAATGAGTGTTGTTACTTTTGAAATCGTATTGTGACTATTTATTTGAATATATTATATTGATTTGGAAGTACAATGAAAGAGGAAGGCTCAGGTCCCGAATTAATTGTTTGATTGTTTGAGGCAAGTGAATTTCTCAACACTTGTTAAGTGTATAAAATTATGTATTTCCTTGTGGTATGTTATGGGGAGTAATGGGACTTGGTAATGGGTTGACTTGTCCATATTAAATAGTTCTAATGATGAAAAAGGGTAATAAAAAGCAATGTGATTACTTATTGGTGTGTGATGTGTTGAGAATGGTTTAAAAATTCTTATTGATTAATTGTTGATGTTGTATCACGATTGGGTTGTTATGAATTGTGCGTTGTTGTGGAAATGGTCATCTCCTCATTATTTGTGGGAACATGTCATTTGCATGGGTTCTGAGACATAGTTGTAACAAGTGTTATGTGATTTGAAGAAGAATAAGAAATTAAAGAGGATGTGTCATTTCAAGGAACGTGTCTCGTGTCGCGATGGATATAATGATTCGAGAGACGTGTCGCAAGCCGTGATGGATTCTATTATCGAGGAATGTGTCACATGCCATGATGGATTTTATTATCGATGGGCATGTCGCATGCCATGATGGATGCATTGACAGATATGTCCCCCATGGGTCCTCGACTGAGAGACAACGGGTGTGTATCGTTAGGTCAGATATGCATCGCTATACTTGATATTTTATTTCATTGCATTGCATATCTATATCATTTGTAAACTTGTGAGTGCCTTTTGTGGAACTTGTGAGTGATGAAATTGATCTTGTGTGTTGCCGATCTGTTATTATTGGAGTGTTGTTATTGAGCTATGTGCTATGTAAATTATGAACTATTAAGTTAGACTGTTTTTTATATAGGTTATAGTCTTGGAGGTTTGATTGGGGTGTAAGTACCTGTATTTTATTCCCTAGCTTGTGTTCAGAAGTTTACTTGCTAAGTAATGTGTGGGTTGGTATTCACCTTTGCTTCTACATCGTGAACCTTTATATTCTCTTCTTTTCCAAGGTTTCCTTTGGAAATTTGTGAGGTAGTTGTGTCATCTCAGCAAACCTTCTTACTTCTATTTATGATCTTGTTCTACTTTAGTGACAGCATCATTTGAGAGTTGTGGTTTTCTTTCAAATCCACTGTAATACATTAGAGGCCTGTGCACATAACAACCAGGTTTTGGGGATTTAGTTAAGTTGACTTGTTATCTGTATTATTACTTGTTATCAAACTTTCAATTGTAGCTTATTTCCACACTTTATCATAGTGGTTGGGTTTTAGGCTGACTTGTCTTGGTGAGATAAGACGAGTGTCATCACATCCATTTTTGGGTTGTGACAATCGATATTAGAGCCTAGGTTCATAGGTCTCACATGTATACAAATTGAGTCTAAGTAGAGTCTCGAGGATCGGTATAGAGACGTCTGTACTTATCTTTGAGAGGCTATAGCGACTTGTAGGAAAAATCTTCACTTCTTGAATCTCTATCGTGCATCCTTAGTCTGATTTGGTTCCTATCGCTTCATTCAACTCTCTCTATTATAGTAATTATTGGTGTGTGGTTCTTCATGCGAGCCATTGGTGTACGTGCTTGGGTTAGAGGTTAGATCTGGTTTTGAAGTGATAGACTTATGGAAGTGATGTATGGTCATAGTTGAATGTTCATCGACTTGAAGGGGTTAAGTAATGTGATGGCTCGATGATGCATTTTAACTATATTTGAATAATGAGGTTGAACAATGGTTTGAAATACTTCATGAACGTGTTGTAATTTTTTAGGTTAGTTACCCTAGTAGAGGGAATAATACTTGTGTGGTATATGCAATATCTTGAGTGGTTAGACAATTAAAAGTGGAATGATTAAAAGGATGGCTAGATAAGGAACACTCTAACTTTGAAAAATACAGTTAGTAAAGTTGTGATAACATGTATGGGTTTCTTAGCAAATAATGAAAATGATGTTGCGCCAATTGAGGTCACAACCTCTACTATGACTTTCTATATTGAGTGTATATCACAAAGGTGCATGATACGACTACTATAATGGCACCGTTTCTTACTTGGTAAGAGTTATGGATTGTGTACTTCTACTATTGACCAAATTTGCAAAGGAATGCATATCTCTTTGGATGAGAGACCAGACAAATTTGGTAGTGTATTGTAGTTACTTAATGGACATAAATGTGTCGACTATTTGAGTACAATCTTCTCGAGGGGTAAGATGTGTTCTAGTGGTGGATTTAACAGGCTTTCACGATATGGTACTAGGGGTATATGAAAATGGATACGTCAATTTTCAAGTGCGAATACTAACTACTTCAGGAGTTATCAGTTGTACCACATGCTCGTATAATGAAATTTGATGTTGCATTCACATTTGAGAGACAACCTAATTTTTTTACGACAGATGCTTGGGTTAAAATATTGTTTATAAGGAAGATTTTAGTGGTGTTTCTTTGGTACTGTATTAATGCATTAGCTTGTGAAGTGTACCCTAAGATTTCTAAATGAGGACTAGTGATTTCATCGTAACCTCCAAATGAGTGGATTGATATTGAAATGAAAAACTTATGGGTAAAGAAAATTTCCAATGAGCATATGTGTGTGAAGGAAATTAAGTACTTAACTAAGAAAGTGCATATAAAATTGAGTGATTCCTTTGCATTTCATTAGTATAGTTGGGTTCGAGGTGTCATGTCGATGACAAGGTTGACTTCATGGTGATGGCCAGGGCTAACTAAGCATGATTGTAACAAGAATTTGTGATGAATTGTGATTGAGATGCAACTATGTTGTGGTTTGCTACTGTTTGGTTAAATGAATTTTTTGTATTGTAATAACGACTTGCGAGTATCTACAGTTGTGGTTTGCTACTATTTGGTGATAACGTGGTTGCATGGAAAGTTGTAGGAGGTGCTAAGACACCGCTTGAATAGAATTGAAATAAACTAGTCATAAATAAAGAGAATTAGTCAGATGTAGTTTAAATTTCGAAAAGAGGTGAGAACAATGATATTTACTCTAATTGTAAGGTCCAAAGATATATCTTTAGAGAGAGTGGGAAATTGGGTTTAGAAACACGTGATTCCAACTCTTTTTCTCTAGTTATGGTGATCGTATTATGTGTCATTCGTATGGGTTAAAAACTGTTGGATAAGATTTGAGAAAGAAACCTACAAACATTCGGCTCGAGTGTGGTTATAAGTTCTTTTGTGATTTCAAGTTTGGTAACTAGTATGGTTGGAATCCGAATTCAAGTCTTTCATTGTATGTCTATGTTCGTAGTATTAAATCTTGTCAAGGTATGAATTGGTAAGGTAAGAAAATGATCGATCGTATTGGGTATTGAACATTTCAAAGGACTTGTGCATGGTTTGGATCATCAAGTTGTTACTTTTGATTGTTAAAGGACCTAAGGAAGGGTTTCACTTAAAAGTTTTGGCTTAGAGTATAAGGTAAAATGTCATGGGTTATTGGTAACGAAATAAAATTGGTAAGTGAGTCAGTGAAAAGAACAAGAGCCTGGTGTATTGAAGAGTTCAAGGTATTTGAAATTTTCATCATGGGAAAAATTTAAGAAGGGTGAAGGAATAAGACCTCTCGTATAGATCCTTGGTTCGGAGTTGGTGGTTGTATGAACTTTTTTTCTTTGAGTTCAAATGTTTCTATGAGATGTGAACAAGTTTGACGCAGACTTACTAGGGTTATTAATGACTTTATGAAGATTGGGTTTTGGTTTGGGTGAAAAACAGTGAGGTGTGTAAGATTTTGCGTTGTTATATGGGGCAAAATTGTTCAAATAATGGTAGGTGACTTATGGATGCACAATAGTATAGACCTATAGTTATACATGGTTAATGATGATTTCGAGGGGATTGAAACTACTTTATTTATGGGATTACATAGAGTTTTATGATGCATTACATAGGCATTTAATGGTGAGTAGAAGTTATGTTAGTATATAGAATTATTGGAGTGACTAAAATTGTTCTCTGAGTTTTGGTATGAGGTATGAGATGGTTTAAAATGGTAATTGAAACATGGTATGTGAAAGTTTATGTGGACTTGACTGTGGGTGTGATTTAATAGCTTTATCTCAATAGGAAGGCACTATCCAATTTGAAATTTGTGTTATTAGCTTTGGATGGAAACCACATTTATCATTAAATGCTTAAATGGAAAGAGAGGGAGCTATAGTTTGGAATTTTTGGAGAGGACAATATGTTTGCTAGGAAAACTTTGATACTAGTGACGGATTGAGAGTAAGGTAAATGACCGGTGTGGTTATGATGTTTGTTAGTATTATGAGAGTTGGCTTCAGTGGAGTACTATGAGAAGTATGTGAGGTTTTATAAATCGAGTATGTGTACGATTGTAATAAGGACTAGACTGGTTGATTGTGGGTGGCTAACAATTAGAAGATGGAGTCAGATAAATGGAAATGTTTAATATGGTCATTATGGAATGAATATCTTATGTTATTCGACCTTAGTTCCGTACATTCTTATGTGACCATCTATTATGTTATGGACATGATTTGGAGTATGATTCACTACTTATTCCCACACATGTTTTCACTCTGTGGGTGAATCTCTAGTGGTGGATCAGGTGTACCAATCATGCGATTTTCCTGTTGGTAGGGTGACATCCTTTGTTAGACTTGGTCATTTCAGTTCTGGTAGATTTAGTGTTGTTTGGGATAGTTGAAGTATACCAATGGTTCTTCATGAACAACCTTGCCTATGAGAACTACTAAAAGAACTACTATAAATAGATATAGTTGTCTGATAGTCTTAATATTCATCTCGTTGTCAAGGTCACGTTTCGTCTATGTGTGATTGAATGTGTGGGCCATTGTGTCTAGTTCTACCATTCTTAAGGGTTATCTATAATCACAACCATTGATCTAGCATTTCGATAGTGTTGTTAGAGGTTTTGTATTCTTGGGTGTTTCACTTGTTGGGTGGTTACTCGATTATTCCTTCTTTGGGTTAGATAAGTTTGATCCTCCCGTGATGAGTACCTGATCTATAAAGATCATATTGTTATAGCTTAAGATCATTGGATCATTTTGTTGTGAGAATGGAATCTTGATAAGATCTGTGATGATTTGTGCATTATGAGTGTGGGGTGATTGGTTCAGGTTCACTTCGTCTTGTAGCTGGTATTTCTTTAGAATGTTATCGTGATTATGTGAGGAAAGATTCGTCTCAATGATTGTGTCATGGTCTGGAGGGTTTTTGTTCAGATTGGGTTCATGATTTAGTCTATGGCTTCGTAATCACTCCTTATTTGCAAATCTGCCAAAATTTGATTTGAAAGTTTAGTTCTTAGTAGTTGATCTTGATAGAATGGTCTTAAGGAGGAGATCACTTGAAGAGATGAACACAGACTCTGGAGGATCATACCTCAGGCTCTTGGTAACGCCAATTAACCTTCCTTTTTCTTCCTTATGTTCGAGGACGGACATGGTTTTTAATGGTGGATAATCTAATGACCCAGATGGTTATTTTTGAAAATTTTCCTAAAATTACTATTTTATCCCCTTTCGGTAGTTGCTCCGACTCATTTATATTTAACATGTGAAGTTTGTTTGAGAATTTTGAGCTACTCGTTTAGCTACAGTTAATTAATTAGTGGGTAAATTTTAAAGAATTAACTTTAATAAGTGGTTAATGGGACAAGTACATAATTTATTTAATACCCTATACCACTTGGCTCATATGTTGAGATAAGTTAAAAGGGTTTAACACTTTTAAAATTGTAACTGAGGAGAGACAAAAAAAAGAAAATCACACCGCTTAACAAAAGTGGGAAATTGAGAGCCTAAACGAAAGTCATCACTTATCAAAGCTTTGTAAAAAGTGATGATTCCTTTTTAAATTATATTTGGTCAATTAGGAATGGTGATAATTTGTCATATTGGAGGTAATAAAATATGCCATCTATTAGCAGAAATGGTATGGCAACAAAGGTTAGAGTATTAGCGTAAGATAGTTGAGAATTTGGGAGTATGCATAGATGCTACATTATTATTATTTTATTATTACTATTTGTTAGTGGTAACATATGATACACCCAAATTTACACTTTCCAAAAGAAGTATAAGCGGTCGTTGCCAAATAAAGAACCCAACTTGTAGGTTGGGGTCGATCCCATGAGGAATATGGTTCAGACTTAAACTTAACTCACAATTATCTTCGTTTAGTCAAACTATTTCCGAAAAAAGTAAACAGGAGGTGTTCTAAATAAATAACAGATTATTGATTTGAATGATTAAGTAACAAGTAAATAAGATTCAAAATTTGAGATATCAATATAAGATGGAAACTAAGGTATATGTGTTCCTCACAAGCTCTTAACGCAGTAATCCTAATAATAGTAACCCTATCCTGGTGTTTGACATGCAAGGCTGATAAGTTATGTATCCCTAAGTGATTGGTAATCTAAGCAGGAACTTTCACTCTCAACTTTGTAAGTCTACGGGTATGTGCTTTACCAACTCTTATCTTTACCCCAGATTAGTCATCGTGTCAATTAAGTTGGGTATTCACCCTCACATCAACTGATTAAGGTCAGACTATAAGATAGCATCAAATCCTTAGCTAAATCTCTATTGTTTAATCTTTTTCTCATTTATTACCCCCTTGGTAAGGCAAGTAGGAACGAGGCGAGTTCGAACGTTGCGCACCACTAGAAAGACTTCTAAACGTTGCACACCACTAGATTAGCAATACATACATAAACACTATTCAAGAATTACTTAGTTATTATTCATACGTTGTTAATTGCTCATGGTTTCCACAACCCTAGTTGTGGATTTAGCTACTCATGCTTGAGAATTCACAATTCCTATTTAGGTTAAAAGAAATCATGAACTTACAATTACAATAGATGAAAATTGAAATCTTGAATTGAAATTCAAAGTGAAACTGCATAAAACTAACTGCCAGAAATTAATTGCTAAGAGTTTGCAAAATAATTCCGAAAGACCAAAACAAAAGTCTCCAATATTGTCTTACTCTAAAAAACGGAAATAACAACTAATATTTATAGTGCTCAAATCCTAAACCAACTAGGAAACAAAAAATAAAGAAAACTGGGTCAAATGCGGTTTTGACTAACGACCTGACCTACAAACCGTGGGTCGACCTATGGTCTGTGGGTCACCCTGTGGTTTAGGTACTGGAAATCAAACTTTTTGATCACATCGATGGATGCAAGACGGTCCGTCAGTCGACTTACGGTCCTTCATTGGCCTCCGTGGTTCCACACTTGGTAAGATTTCCCTGAACTTCACCTACGTTGCATCACCTATGGGACGTCGTTGGACCTATGATCCATCGTTGGCTTTGTAAGTTCCTGCAGCTGTCTTTTCAATCCATTTTTTTGTCAACTGCTTCCGAACCAATTTCCTACAAAAGATTACATAAAACATTATATCTAATAACAAAATAGCCCCAAATACACACAAACTCTAAGTGAATCCATCAAAAAAATTGAAACTCACGGTATATCAACATCCTCAGCCTAAATTTGTTGTTTGTCCTCAAGCGACACATTAAAACTCTAAACGACACTCGTGTAGAAGTAAACATACAAACTCAACCAATCACATGGCTTTCTCAATCAATTCCATCACCTAGTGCAAATATTTTCATTAATACTCAATAAGCTAACTCATGCGGATCAAAACATGACATAGACAGACCAATAGACATCACCACATACACTTTCAACAATCACCAAGGTACCAACTTCTCCAACAATGTTACTAGTGCCCTCACTTCAAAGATATCATTTTTCTCACAACATATCTGATTTTAAGTTTATGGATTCGGTCGACACTCATGCTCAAAAGTGAATTCAAATACAGTTAGTGTTCAATATCATAGGCTTGCCCTTATTTTCACTGCACAGACTCTCCAAACTAGTCACTAGGATCACTATAGGACTTTATTAGCTTGTAACGTAGGCTCAGGGTTAGGTATGGTACATTTGGGTACTTTTAGTGACTTTTCTACCCTCCTTGACATTACATTGGTTATTTACCTCTTTTCTCAACCAATTCTGACATATTTTTAACTTCTGCTCTTTTCCTTGACTTTCTTCAGCATGGATGTGACTTGACTTTTTCATACTTCTTTTTCCACTTTTTCGTTTTCTTTGTTTTTCAGCATCATTATCATTTTTTTTTGTTTATTTTTGTAAGATCCCGTACTTTTTCTCTATTCCTGCGTAATATGTGTGGCATTGTTTGGCATGGTTATATGAGGTGTAGATGACTTGGTATCATACATTGGATATTAGGATTGCAAATGGGTGTCAATATCAAGGAACTAAACTAAAGTTTTAGGTCAAAGGGACCCCTCAAACAAAGTTCAGGATCAAAGAAATGGCTCGGGTAGAACTTCGCCTGTTTGAAAGGTTTAAATTATCTCATACCTTGGGGATAAGCCTGTGAGTGTATAATATGCTAAGAATAGTGTGTTATGAGGTATTATAATATCAAAAGGTTCATATGTTAAGTTTTTAAGTCAAGAAAATTAGCAAAACTAAGGTCGGCAAAAGTTATCGAAATAATATTTTCTTAACTTTGGGTCAAATGTCTTGGATGTTTTCTTCTAATATATAAAGATATAGAAGTCTCATGACCTATCAAATCAAAGGACTACAAGTCTAGTTTGCAATACACAAAACTCCGTATCCAACCGACATCGGAGTAAAAAGTTATAAGGGTTTTACCGCGGACTGCCGGGGCAGAATCCGATCGGGTAAAAAATGTGGTATGTAGGCTTATTCAACGTTTCAAGCCATGAAAACATTTCTTCTCACTCCATAACCAGAAATAAAGCTTTAGAGAGGGTTCTAATGGAATTCTTGCATGATAAAGGTTAGTTTTTGACGATTTCTACTATTAAAGGTTGCCCCGTGCCGAGAAACGTGATATCTACATGTGGCAATCATTTTCCCCTTCTATTAGTTGCGTTTGGAGCTAGTTTTTGAAGATATAAATTTGTTGATATTGGTGTTTCTTCAGGGTTTACACTTGGTTTGGTAAGGTAATCATCTCGGGACTCTTTTATGATTGTTTTTATCAAGTTCTACGGACGTTTCGTCAAGTTGGAGCCATATGGGAAATCTGCCGATTTAAGCTCAATTATTAATTTGGTTATAGGTGCGTCCCAATATAGTGTTTGCGAAACTTAGGACATAAGGAACAACTTTCATGAAGAAAGTACGGGCATTTAAGCGTTCATTGGAAATGTATGTTAAGGTTATGCTTCGTCCCTCACTTTAGCACCACTCCTGGGAAATTCTAAAGCATCGAATGTGATATTTTGTTATTCTCTTGATAGAAAGACCTTTAGTCAAAAGGAATTGGGATCTCAGCTGAATTATTTTCATGATTCTATTATTTTGATATTCCACTCGTTTGGATAAATAGAGTATTCGACATTTACATGTCATTTTATCGGTTTCCTTGATTATCTATCCGCATGTATAAATTATTATTATTCCTTGGGTGATGTGACATAAAATATTATGGGAGACCCTTATTACTAATAACCAGCCCTCTTTCCCCACTAAAGTTATTATGAAAAATCTTTAAAGTCACTCACGATCTTCAAAACTCTCAAATATAACTTAAATGTTTAAACTATTAGAACATTTGGTTTTTGAAATACTTCTTCTATCTATTATCTAGGAACCAAGTTAGGAACTAAGTAAACCACCTTAAACTTTCTATGAATATCTGTAAGGTTAGGTTATCTTTCTAAATTTCGAGTAAACTTTTCAAGCTTATTTAGAAGAACATATGAGGTTCCATGAGATGGTTACATGTTATAAGAAAGTGATTATCGGATTATGAGAACAAGACTACAAACGGGCCAAGATTGGTAACATGACAACAGTAACATATAGGTGTTATAAATCCATGACATGACATGCTATGCATTCTACTCCTGAGCTATAATCAAGAGGTATGGGGCCTATTACCTATATTTATATGTATGAGACATCGATGGCCACATGTTGGCATGTATGATGCTGATTAGCTACCCGGTTCGCTACCGTAAAGCACCACCATTGCTATCATTTGGTTGGGTATGTCATGCATTTGCATCTATATATATGTATTCATGACATACGATTATACGAGCATACCATGCATATTTAAATAGTAGGAGGCCAAATGTCAGCCATGGAGATTATTTGAGTTTCGGTGTCAGGTGGTATCTTTATTACCCTTTTTCAGTAACTATTTATGATGCTACTTTCCGCTTTACATACCAGTACATTTTTATTCGTACTAACGTCCCATTGCCTGGGGACGCTACTTTTTTTTCGTGCGAGCAGGTTCAGGTACGAATTCTGATCTACCTACCCGCTAGGATTCACGTTCAATTGTGAGTCGGTAAGCTCCATCTTATCCTGGGGATTTTTGAGGATGTTTGCTTTTGTTATACAATTTGGGTATACTTGGAGCCTTATCCCGACTGTCCTTATGTCACTCATAGAGACTATTGTGGACATAATATTCTGGTTTTCTTTTGTATGTTTCAATCTCAAGCCAATAGACATGGCATGTATATATATATATGTGTGTGTGTGTGTGTGTAAGTAGGTATGTCTTCAGTTGTGGCGTCATCGGCTAGCTAGTACATCTTTATTTATTTGCCTTGTCTACCATTGTTTGTATGGTTTCGTCTCATTCAGGTCATGACCTTCAAGGTCCAGGCTTCACCCTTTAGAGCTTGTGCTACCCAATATTTTTGTCTCATAGTTTACTTAGCTAGTATGTTTTAGTGGGTAACTCGATCTAATAGGGTATCGAGTGCCAGTTACGCCCCCTATTTCAGGGCGTGACACTTTTGAATGCAGTCACATCTTTCTCTATCCTTTTCCTTTTTCTACACAAAACTCGTTTCATACCCTTTTCTTTTAGTTTCTCTTTTTTATAGCCACTCTCAATTTATGTATTTTGCATGAGATGAGGTGCACAATATTCTAGGTCGGATGAGGCCAAAATTAAGATAACTTTTGAATTAGCCACCCTCAACTTAGGCTTTTGGCCTAAGTTAAGGTGGACATGTCCAAGGAGGGATCAGGGCCAAAACAATCTTTTAGGTAAGGTGAGTTAGGTGTATTGAAAGAAGTGGTATTCATTAGGCTCAAACATTTGGATCAAAGGGAGAATTTATTTCTTTTAGTTGACTTTTAGAGTTGAGTGGAATTATTTGAACAAGGTCCTGTGATCATTTCCCAACTTCTAGACTAGATTATGTAACACCCAAAACTAGTAGGCTAAACTAGAGTATTATGTGACGGTTCTAGAGTTTGACGTGAGGGTTAGAGTCGTAGAAATGGCTTCCCATACTTATAACTAAGGGTTTAGGGTCAAAATGTCAAGGTATGACTCCCCAAGGACAAACCAAAGGTCCTTGAGGAGGACACTAGAAACCACCCAAAAAGCTGCCAAAAACAGTCCACCCACGATAGGGGACCACAACCAGTAGATGGACCCATGCCCCATGGGTAAGGGGTCGTGGGTCAAGACCCCAAAAGTTCACTTGCAGAACCTCATCCACGGATGACCAACACAGACCGTGGGTGGACCCATGGCCCGTGGATGTGGTCTCATGGGTTGGGGGCAGTGAAGTCTTAGGTCGGTTAAGTTGGGGGTTAAGGGAACTTTCTAGAATTAATTAGTTATTAAGTGGTGTCATTTTATTAGTAATTCGACCACCTATATAAATCTATTAGACCATTAATTAAGTGATTCCAAATCATTATTTCAATTCACCAAAAGAGACCCAATTCTCTTGAACAAATTATCTCTCTAGAAAGTAAAGAAGGAGAAGGAGAAGGAGAAGAAAAAGAAAGAGAATGAGAAGAAGAAGAAGAAGAAGGAGAAGGAGAAGAAGAAGAAGGAGAAGGAGAAGAAGAAGAAGGAGAAGGAGAAGAAGAAGAAGGAGTAAGGAGAAGAAGGAGAAGAAGGAGAAGAAGAAGAAGGAGAAGGAGAAGAAGAAGAAGGAGAATGAGGAGAAGGATAAGAAGGAGGAGGAGAATAAGGAGAAGGAAAAGAAGGAGGAGAAGAAGTAGAAGCGGAGGAAGGAGAAGAAATAAAAGGAGAAGAAGAAGAAGCAGAAGAAGCAGAAGAAGAAGGAGAAGGAGAAGGAGGAGGAGAAGAAGAAGAGCAAAGAGGAGAAGAAGAAGGAGAAGGAAGAGGAGAATAAGAAGGAGAAGGAGGAGGAGGAAGAAGGGGAGAAAAAGGAGGAGGATAAGGAGGAGAAGAAGAAGAAGGAGCAGGAGAAGGAGAAGGAGAAGGATAAGGACAAGGAGAAGAAGAAGAAGAAGAAGAAGGAGAAGAAGAAGAAGAAGAAGGAGAACAAGAAGAAGAAGAAGGAGAAGAAGAAGAAGGAGAAAAATAAAGAGAAGAAGAAGGAGAACAAGAAGAAGAAAAAGAAGAAGACTAAGAAGGAGGAGGAGGATAAGAATAAGGAGAAGGAGAAGAAGGAGAAGAAGAAGAATAATAAAAAGGAGGAGGATAAGAAGAAGAAGGAGAAGGAGAAGGAGAACAAGAAGAAGAAGAAGGAGGAGAAGAATGAGGAGGAGAAGGATGAGGATAAGGAGAAGGAGAAGAAGAACAACAACATGAAGAATAAGAATAAGAAGAAGAATAAGAAGAAAAAGAAGAAGAAGAAGGGTTCAAGCTAGGTCAACCCTCTATTGTTGTATGCTTTGTGAGGGTTTTGTATCCAAGGTATGATAGCTTATTCATCCATGGATTATTCCATCTATGGATCCCCCTATATTTCCCCTAATTGTGAAGATGAATTCCCAATTCAAGTTAGGGTTCCTTCCAATATTGTGGGTTAAGTTGAGTATGAATCCAATTGAGTGGATAGTACTTGTTTATGATTGATTTAGTATTGAATTATGTTATTATGATGATATTACGTGTTTTCCATGGCTAACCCTATTTTAATTGATGAAAGTGTAGTAATGTGGGTTTATGCCTTGTGAAGGGAAATTGAGGATTTAGAGATGATCTTCTAGAATTGGTGACTTGTACAATAATTGTTCAAGAATAAAAGCAAGTAGACAAGAATTGAACTAGATTATAGTATATGTGATGGATCATGACTAGTAAGGCTTGAAGTTGAACCTTTATAATGATTTATGACTAGAATCACTTAAGAATAAAGCATGTGATTAGAATGCCTTGAAATCTAGGTATGTGTGATGATTGCAAGAAGTAAAGTTTTGAGTGTAAGGCTTGTAGACATGAATGTTGATCACTAGGGTTTTGAGAGTAAAGCCAATATGATGAACTATGTATGTCAAGGCCCTAAGAGTGAAGCTTATATGATAATGGTAGACTATTAGATAGAATGGTTGTGGAAGGACATTACCCACTAATCTACCTCATGAATGTTTGAATGTATGAAACGATAGAATCACTTGAGTAATGATGTTATCCATGTCTAATGTAGAATTCTAGATATGATATAATGCATGAATTATGGTGGTTATGTATATGCTTAAGAACACTTTGAGAGGAAAGTGTCTATCATTATGATATGTTGTTGTGTTGTGAAAGTCCATTCTCACACACACACTTACGTATGAATATTATATGATATGAAAGGTTCTCTCACATAGAATGATTCTAGGTTGAAAGGCTTTCTCAACTAAAATTAATCTAAGTCCAAGGACTATGAAATGTGATGAGGCTTATGGTGATTCCCCTAAAGACCTTTGTATGAGAGGGATGTGAGGTGACTTCCCTTATCCCTAAATATATAATCATGAGGAGTTTACCTATGACATGATATGAGAAGTGAGTGGTGACTACCCTTAATATATAACTTCTATAGTAAGGCAAGAGGTGAATACCCATTAGCCTTTATGTTGATCATGGAGGCGAATACCTATGACCTTTGTGTAATGATGTTGAGGCGAATACCTATATCATATAATGGTGGGGCATGGAGGCGAATACCTATGTTTCCCTAAAATAGATATGGAGGCGAATACCTATGATTATACATGTAAAGTAAGAGATGAATACCAATTTGGCCTTTATGATAAACATAGAGAGGTGAAATCACATTGGCCCTTATGATAGACATACAGAGGTGAGTTCCCATGTCTTAAGAATAAGTAAAGAGTAATATGAGCTTGACTAGTTTGGATTATAGCTTGAAAGGCTCTTCCAATACATGCATTACTAGAGGTGATTCCCTTTGTGTATGAGAATAAGAGATTATACATATGAATGAAGAGCCTAAAGTGTCTAACTTAGCATAGGTAGGATTATGGGGTCTTATTCATGCATTGCACAAGCTTGCCTTGAGGTGACTCATGAAGTGTGTCTCTTATATGCTGTAAGCTTAGCTTGGATTGTTGCTGTAGTTGCCTTCCTTGATATGTTTGACTAAAGGTGAAGGTTCCCTTGTCTATGAGAATTATGCTAAGGATGAGATCCTAAGAGGGTAAGTATGATTATGATGACCAAAAAGTTGTACTTAGTGTGGATGGGATTATGGGGTCTCATTCATGCATTGCACAAGTATGCTTTGAGGTTACTTGAGAAGTAGTTCTCTTATGTTGTGAAGATCTAAGGATTTACTATGCTTATGAACATGATGTATCTCTTATGTTACAGATTATGCCTTAGGTTGACTAATGCTTATATGATGCTTATGTTGGAGATTATGCTTATGACTATGTTGTTGTCTCTTATGTTTATGGCATATATCTTGTGATTGACTAACTTTTATGTTATGCTCTTATGATGTTATGCTAGCTATCATATTTAGTACATTTTGTACTAACGCATACTCTTGACTACATTTTTATCAAATGTAGGGTCCGGCGATATTGAGTTCCATCTTTGAGGCTAGGTTTCTTAGTAGGAGCAAGGAGTTGAAGATTGGTGAGTCCTCATAGTAGGGTCTGGCGATATTGAGTTTCATGTTTTAAGACTATTGTATGGGCTGTGTCTCAAGAGTATTCAAAGTTGTTTTAGACGGTTTGAGACAAGTGTAGTAAGACTTCCGCTTTGCTTTTATAAAGACTTTGATTGTATGGAAAATGTTTTAAAATTTTCGCACTTTTCTATTATCTTATGTTATGGTATCCTAAGTGGCTTACAATGAGTCCTTTGGGGTTCTATGTGCCATGTTACATCTAGGGTGTACCCCTAGGTCGTGATAGATTATCTTAACAGGACCAACGAGGAAAGTTCTAGATTGGCACATACTGCATGAACATACAAAATTTACTCACTTACAGTTGCCACATTGTTTCATTATCGAATTATTGAATTACCTAGTTCAAGTTTTAGCTTAAGTCATGCTATCATACCGGTTCCTTATCATGACACATGAAGATCCACCACATTCAACCCATTAAACCTATAGATCTAGCACAATTCAAAATTTTGGACATGCATCAATTTCATGCTCGTATGCCATCATGCTTTCATTCTTTCCATCTACTTCTACATATACAATCATAAACATGTCGGTTCAACAAAAAAGTTAAACAGTCCCTTGGGGAAAAATAACACAAGCAAGAAAACTCCAATTGAGGGTTATGAGTTGGGTTACTAGGACTTCACCCTATCACTCACAACCCATTTACCCCACCCCCACAAAAAATTGGTGCAATTGCCCATATTGTACAAAAGAAAGAAAAATAAAGCATAGGGTGAAGCAAACCTGTGGTGAATATGCGCCGAAGACCCATCAAGAGGCGGGTGGATCCGGTTTCTCGGAACCGACTAGATCAACACAAGGAATGCCCTCAGTAGCTCTTTTATCAACAATAAGAACACCATCAGTAGTGCTCCTCGAACCGAAAGGGCCAACATCAACCTCACGGGCACGCTGCTGCCGCAACTCCTCATTTATAATCGACTACCTCTGGGCTGCCTCAAACTGCTGGCGCTCCCTCTTCCTTGCCCATTGGGCCTCCTCAGTGTCAGAAGTGTGATCGGAAGAGCGGTGGCAATTTCTAGTCGCACGGGAAGGGTCGGGTGGTGGCATAGTGTCACCAAAAAGTGCAGTCATCACCTTATCATCCGCCTCATCCATAGGTGCAGTCTCCGGTACAATCTCAGAAGGGGTAGGAGAGCATCAACATCAGATCGGAGCCTAGCCAACTCCATCTTGAAGGTGGTGACATCGATGGTAGGTGTAAGCCTCTCTAAGACTCTTAACTCAAATGCATCTAGGAGCTTATGGACTGCCTAAATCTTTCTGTCCATCATCCGCTCCATATGAACCGCGGACTCTTCTACAGATCGCTGCATCCAGGGCCTTATGTGTTGCAGAAAAGTAGCCATCTGGGTCTCCAACTTCTAGACTCGAGTCAGAGGAACTAAAGTGGACCCTTAAGGGAGAGTGGCTCGGGATGAGCTAGCAGCCTGACTGGTGGCGGTGGAAGGGGGAGCCTAGGCATCCACAAAAGTGGGAGGTATGGTAGTGTCATCAGCCTGAATATGTTGCACATAACTAGTATGATCAGCACCCAAGGGAGGTAGGTCCACCTTTGGTTACCACCGCGGTACAACAAGATTAGAATAATCTCTAATAAGGCAAATGTCCACAGTCTTGGTCGCCTCTGTCAACCTATCACAGTGCCAAATAGGCACCGAAGCTTCCTTATACAGATGAAATAAGAGACAAGGAAAGGGTAAAGTAGTGATGGTCTTAAAGGCCCACTCATGAATTTCCGCAATCAGAATTTGGGCAAAGTCTAGCTCAAGTCCTACCATAAGTGCTGCCAAGATCACAACCTTATCCTATGTAACCACGTTGTCCGCCTGTGTAGGGGACATTCTAGTACGCACAACAGCCCAGAAAAACTTCGCAATGAAGCTTAGAGTTGCCTTTAAGATAGGCAAAGAAGTATTTCACACCTACTCGGTGCTCTCCCCATCCTAGGCAATATGATGAGCCATCCAACAAAGTAAAGTCTCTCTCTACTTGCCATCCCTCTAAAATACCGCACTCTGAACCACTCCCATCCTATAGTCATACTCCGCTGTATCAATCGGTAGAGTGTGGGCTGGGCCATAAATAAATCGGTGGATAGTGGTCTCGGAGATGTCAATAGAAAATTTCCGCACCAAGGTAGCCTGGAGTGGGGGATGAGCTAGTGGCTTAGCCCGTTTAGGAATAGAATTTCAGACAGTGGAAGCGTAGGAGGCGTAGAACTCTCGTGCCATCTCCTCGCTGAATTTTCCTAGACTCCATGCCATCTACTCACACTTGTGCTTCTTGAACAGCTTCTCAATAGTGGGCACAGTGTGAAGGCTCCCAGTAAGTACCCAACACTCCTCAGTAATAGTTCTGGCCATATTTGGGTGTTCATTCAACATCCTCCCATTAGTATAAATCTGGTACTGGACCTCGACGCACCACATATTTGGCTCCGTGACACTGTGAATCAGCTCAGCTCTAGGTGGATTCTGGGCATCCCCCGTGCTATCGACATCGGAGGAAGAAGCGGAAGTATCGCCAGAACTGAAGTCGAACTACGACTCTTCTGCAGGTGAAGCCCCCTCCTCAAACTAGGGGGCAGTGATCTTGACCTTGTCACTCCATGAAACTACCTGCTTGGCCCTGTTTCTCGTAGTCCAGGGGATAGTACGGGATCCTTTGGTAGTACCTGGGACATATTTGTCCCCACTGGACTCGTCAAGCAGGCGGCGGGATGGGGCAACAGATTTGGACTTGCCCTTGTTTGCATACTTGGGTGCTTGTTTAGGTGCCATGGTACCCGTGGAAGACTTATTAGTACTTAAAGAAGTCAAAAATACCCAAGAAAAAATTTTAGAATACCAATTGGACTTAGACAAAAAAAATTAAAAACATTTGGCAGTAGTTTTTTAATGACCCATGGTGGTTACCTACGGACTGTCGATCAAACGACGGACCGTGGATCCCCTCTGTAGGTCAGGAAGTCAAATTTATGAGTTTATGATGGGGAACCACGGATGTGCAGAACGGTTTGTCGATCAAACGACGGACCGTAGTCCACACTGTGGTTCCTGACTTAGCCAATTTTTGTGTGCAATTGATTGACGGACCACGACCTACGGTCCATAGGCTAAGGTAGTCGATCAGTGTTGTTCTGGCTTTTGTTCCAAATTTCATACAATACATTCAATACATCAATCAACAATTATTTTGATTCTAAACATGCATTTCAACATATTATGTGGTAGTCTATCAATCCTAGGTTTTCAATCATTCAAATTGCACAATCAATCAAGCAAGTGTTGAAAACCCTAAGTCAAGACATCCACCTAAACATCGAATCCCCTTTTATTTCATTAATTTTAGCAACACACTCCAAACACCATCATCCCAAGGGTAGTTTTAGGACTAGATTACACCAAATTATCATGCAAATTCCTACCCAAGGTCAAGTACAACTTCGTTGATATCAAATTAAACAATGAAGACAAATCAAAGTTTTGGTGAGATAGATTAACTTACAAGTAAAAACGAAGTTGAGGAGTGTGTTTGTATTGACTTCTTCTTAAGACCCAAGCACAAGGGACACCAAACTCGGACTTGAATGGGTGTTTGTGGAAGAGAGAAAGTGAGGGGTGAAAATGGAGAATTTGGGTAGAAATGAGAAAATATGGGTGAATGATCTAAAATGGAAAATGGGAATTGTTTAGGAGTGATGGGGGGATTTTAATGAGAGATTATGGGGTAATTGGAAGGTTTTAAAACGGTTAGTGAAAGGTGGGAAATGGGTGATGTTTTAAAATATGAAAGGTCTTAACTTGGACCCATGAAACCCCATCGACGGTCTGTGGGTCAACCTACGATTCGTCGATGGGTACCGTAGTTCACTCCAACACTTATAAAAAATCAAAACACATACCTGGGATCTACGGATGCCATCCACGGTCCGTGGTTGGACCGACGGACCGTCGATGGGATCCGTAGACCACTACATCAGCTAACTTTCTACATTTTTTTTCTTATTTTCTTCCCTGCACACATAGCAAACATTAGGACTTCCTTTTTACATTTTATGGACAGTTTTTAGACACGGAATCTATTATATCTTTATCTAGCCAACACTAAATGAAAAATGAATAAACATACCAAATTAAGAAAAACTCTCTATGTCGTAAAGAAAAATCCTATAGTTGGCTAGATTATATATCTTGGGTTGCCTCCCAAGCAGCGCTTGATTTAACGACGCGGCACGACGCATACATCTTGATTACTCAGACTTCATCAAGACCCCACTCCTCTATTACCTCATTAACACTCTCAGATTTTCCCATGTAGATCTTTATACTTTGGTCGTTCACCTTGAACTTTGTTCCATCCTTGTTCTCTAGTTCACCCGCTCCATGTGGAAACACTTGGGTTATTGTGAATGGTCCGGTCCACTTAGACTTGAGTTTGCCAGGAAATAAGTGCAACCTTGAGTTAAATAGTAGCACATGATCACCGGAAGCAAATTCATGCTTTTTGATCTTCTGATCATGGTACCTCTTCATCTTCTCTTTGTATAAGGATGAACTTTCATATGCTTTTAGGTGAAACTCATCAAGCTCATTCATCTCATTCATTCTTTGACTCGATGTCGTGCCCCAATCCAAATTCAACTTCTTTAGTGCCCACATCGCTTTATGCTTTAGCTCTACAAGCAACTGACAAGACTTCTCATATAAAAGTTGGTAGAGGGATATACCTATGGGAGTTTTGAATGCAGTGCGATAAGCCCATAGGTCATCATCAAGCCTTTTTGACTGGTTAGTTCTATTGGCATTAAAAGTCTTTGCAAGAATTTGCTTTATCTTGCGATTTGACACTTCAACTTTCCCACTCCACTGCGGATGATACTGGGTTGCTACACTATGGCAAACACCATACTTCTCACCAATGCCTTGAACAATTTATTACAAAAGTGAGAACCTCCATCGCTTATGATTGCCCTTGGTGTACCAAATCTGGAGAAGATATTCTTTTTCAGAAATGGGATGACAACATTTCCCTCATTGTTTGAAAGCGCGACTACTTCTACCCATTTCAATACATAGTTAACCGCCACAAGAATGCTCTTCGTCCCATTCGATCTCACAAACGGACCCATGAAGTCAAGACCCCAAACATCACAAAATCTCAATCACCAGTATTGGGTTCATTGGTAGTTCTTGCTTTTTCGAAATTCCTCCCTTACACTGGCAACGATCACAAGACTTGGCGAAATCATGAGCATATAGGTGCTGAAGTTAACTTTTCTTTCAACTCTCCAAATGCTCTCAGACAAGCATCATCAAAATCAAACTTACACTCCTTTTCGAGTAGTTTGCACAATGGTGCGCAATTTTAGAGAAATATTTTATGAACCTCCGGAAGAAACCTGCATGCCTAAGAAAACTTCGAACACCTTTTAAAGAGATGGGTGGTGGATGCTTTTTTATTACCTCAACTTTAGCTCTATCAACCTCAATACCTTTCTGCAAAATTCGATTACCCAGAGCTATACCCTCTTTTACCATGAAGTTGCACTTTTCCCAGTTGAGCACAAGATTGCACTCTCCACACCGTTTTAGTACCTCACCCAAATGTGTCAAACAATCATTAAACGAGTCACCTACCACAGAGAAATCATCCATAAACACCTCTATCATGTCTCCACAATATCTGAAAATATCGACATTGTCACGACCCGGGAGCACCCCCTAGTCGTAACCGGCGTACTCGACCTCGAAGAGGTCTAATACAAGCCTCTTAGCATTCATTCATCGCATATACACTAAAACCATAAGAAATTTAAAACTTTATTTACCAAGAAAACATTTAATTAAAAATAGCAAGCGGAAGACTTTCTAGACTTTATACATGATGTCTCAAACCATCTAATACTTTAGAGTACAAAATTCGGGACTAATCCCATACACAACTTAAACAATACTAAAAAGACATAAAAGAACATATTGGGTATTGTCCTCGAATCTATGAGGACTCACCAAGTCTTCATCTTCAACACTTAGAAACCTATCAAATAGCCATGACATGTCATCATCTCCAAATCCCTACACTTTAGTCCAAAAAGGGAAAGAAAGGGGTTAGCACAATTAACTACTAAGTATGGAAGCCATGCAAAAAACATGCTAAAAGGGACGTTTATTGGAGAAACATGCTTTTATGCCATTTGGTAAAACTTCATGAAAAAAAATACAAGTAAGCCTTTTCATCATTTCTTGACCTCTATCTCAAGTTACCCAAAGCCACACTTAAGTGAAACATGAAGTGACCGCCCATACAATCTCTTCATATACACCTAAGTATTCCTAAGGGTTACCATAGATAAGGAAATTTACCATTACAATATAACATACTAAGTCAATGTTCACATATAAAACCATAGCCAACCGTATACATACTCAACATATATTCATATACAACCCATGCCTAACTTTAAAAGAACACATGCCATTTCATTACCATAGGACCTCTACCTAATATAACCTTAAGACACACTTGAGTAAGACAAGAAGTGACCGCCCATACAACCTCTTCAAGCACACTTAAGTGTTCCTCAAGATTACCTTAGATAAGGACATTTCCTTTACAACATAACATCAATAGACCAACATTCTTTAAGAAACCATTTTTGGAGACATTCAAGCACATAAGGGGACTTTCACATAATAGTCGTTAGACTTAGGGAACTCACTTTAGTATCTTCAAAGCCTACTCGTGCCATGTGTAGATAGCATCCCATACTACTACCTACACTTTGTAGAACCTATCAAGAAACCATAATGAAATCTCACATGATGGGAAGTAAGCATTTAACCGACATAGACCATGAGAGCTTGTCATGGAATCCGGTGTCATGAGTCCCCACACCGAAAAGAGGTGGTCTACTTGCCTAAGGAAGACCGGTATATATAGCTTAATGGATCCACTAGCTTCCTATGCGGGCACATAGTTTATGGGATAAGGTAGACGATCATTGAAACTCATGCCTAACTGTCGGGGGAGTTTCCATCTAACCAAATCCGCTCGGTGCTTAGCCTACATTCCCATAGAATAGTTCATTACTTTGACATCATCACACATGAAAGGGTGCCATAAGCCTACCGATTCAAGGTACATTATTTAACACATGAAAGGGTGCCATAAGCCTACCGATTCAAGGTACATTATTTAACACATGAAAGGGTGCCATAAGCCTACCGATTCAAGGTACATTATTTAACACATGAAAGGGTGCCATAAGCCTACCGATTCAAGGTACATTATTTAACACATGAAAGGGTGCCATAAGCCTACCGATTCAAGGTACATTATTTAACACATGAAAGGGTGCCATAAGCCTACCGATTCAAGGTACATTATTTAACACATGAAAGGGTGCCATAAGCCTACCGATTCAAGGTACATTATTTAACACATGAAAGGGTGCCATAAGCCTACCGATTCAAGGTACATTATTTAACACATGAAAGGGTGCCATAAGCCTACCGATTCAAGGTACATTATTTAACACATGAAAGGGTGCCATAAGCCTACCGATTCAAGGTACATTATTTAACACATGAAAGGGTGCCATAAGCCTACCGATTCAAGGTACATTTAGGAAAGCTCATTAACTCCTCTTGAAAGGGTCCCATGGGCCTGCCGATTCAAGTCTCATCATTAACCTTTATGGAAAGGTGCCATAGGCCTACCGAATCCAAGGTTCATTACTTATCATTAATGGAAGGGTGCCATTAGCCTACCGATCCAAGGATTCAACAATCAACAATATAATCATTTATACAAGAAAATGATGCATAAGCCCTACCAATTCAAGGTATACTTTATATTGAAGAATCCTTCATATTATATCATCAACATTCATGAGTGTCATCAACACATCTCTGGATTTCCATACATCTCATAACTCAAACTTTAAAGCATCGATTCATCAATTCTCCATAGTTGGACATTTTGTCAAACACCTTGAAGGCATGTAATGGAATCAAAGAGCATGGAAAATAGGGTAGTAATTATGCAACCAAACCAGTGAACAACCTACAACAACACCTTTACATTCATAACATGATCACATTATCTTCATTGAACTCTCATTCATACAATGTCATGATAACACTTCAATTTCTCATACTTTGCCTTTAAGGCCATAAGCCTCTCATACCAATACACCAACAATACACCATAAACTAAGCATGAGTAATGACATACTTCAACAATCTAAAGACATTTAAACAAGTTCGATTCATATACATTCATTATCAAGCAACCCACTTTATAAAGGCATAAACTAGGAATAGAGAGAAATCATGGGTTCATGGAGTATTTTCGTCATAAATCATCATTTAAACACTAATACAATCATAATAAGTCATTAATAACCATTTGAAAACGTTTGAAGAAGGAACCCATGAGTTAGAATAAAAACCCTAGGTTTTGAAGAACTTGGAAGCTTTGAAATCATGTTTTGAAGGGACTCTATGGGTGAAAGCTACCCATAGATGAAAAGCCACCATACCTTTGCTATGATCTCTCAAGAAATTTGATGAAGAAAAACTTGAATCCAAAGCCTAGCTCCCACTTCTTCTTCTTCTTGAGTTGGAGAGAATATTTGAGAAGTGAGGGAAATGTTTTTAGGGATGGGAATGAACTAATGATATATAGGAAATAATATATGTCATTTGGAAGAAATGGTCCAACACTTAGAAAAAAATTTAGGCGGGTGAACAGTAACCAGGCGGGTGAACAGTAAATATAGCTACTGGAATGCTATAAACGAGGGAATGAATGCTTTAATTTAAAAATGACCTGGAGGGTCATTACACAAACCTAATTTGGCCATGTGGTGCAACCATATTATATACATCCACGGGCATCGAATTATAAAACATACCATCCAATCACATTATTTATTTTAACTAATTTAAACAACATAATAACTTTAACTAGTTTAGTTTTGACTTAATACAACAACTAAATCCACCAACTAAACCACATTATTTATTTTAACTTATTTAAACAACATAACAACTTTTGAACT
>NW_006239082.1:830031-865059 GCF_000226075.1 Solanum tuberosum | reverse complement strand
TAGAAGCATTTTAGGCAACATCATCAAAACACTTTTAAACATGCTCATAATTTAACTCATGCAACATTTAGGCAAATCATTATATATGCACATCAACATGAGGAACATAAATTTATGAAAACTCATTTTCTCATTTAACAAGAATTCATTTAAAACATGCATGACATAAGGAGACCATGGAAAACTCTTTTTCACATAAGACTCCACAACATGAACCAAGCTTCTAGGAACTCTTTGTTTTAGGCTTGAGTAAGCACATATAGAAGTAGGTAAGGATATCAACACTTCTCAACAACTTCACTACTCAACATACCATCGATCTTACCAAAATCATTTTTACCCAACTCTTTAATTCACTAAACCTCTTGTAATGAAAACATCCTTCAAGCCTAATTCATAAACATCAACCACACTTGAAGACCTTATCATCTAACCACATTATTCACCCACTTAGGAGAAACTCTTACTAGTTCTTTCAAATTCACCTCCTTCCATCCTAAGGTCGGATCAAAACAACACTAGGCTTTTATACTCATTACACCTAGCATTTCTAAATCACCACACATTTCACAAATTCCTTCAACACATCACAAAACTTCCTCATGACTAAGCCGGATACTACTAACAACAAGCATAACCAAAGGAATCCCATTCATACTAAAGTCATCACCACAATCTTTCACCTCACACCTACTAAGTCACCAAGTCATAGTTGGCGTCACAACCAACATTCTCTCACCCTCAACCCTTGCAACATTAAAACTTCCTCAAAGGTAACACCCAAATGACCATCACATACGGAACAAGGGAAGACATTATAGAGAGAACTCCATGGCACGACTAAAAGAATGAAGAAGTGAAACTTTCTTAGCACCCAATAGCCTCCTATTCATAATGTGGCGCGCTTCACATTATGAACAAGACTCTACTAGATGTGGTTTTGAGACAACCTAAGACCATCCCGGAAACTTATGCTCTGATACCAAGTTTGTCACGACCCGGGAGCACCCCCTAGTCGTAACCGGCGTACTCGACCTCGAAGAGGTCTAATACAAGCCTCTTAGCATTCATTCATCGCATATACACTAAAACCATAATGAATTTAAAACTTTCTTTACCAAGAAAACATTTCATAAAAAAAAGATAGCAAGCGGAAGACTTTCTAGACTTTATACATGATGTCTCATAACCATCTAATACTTTAGAGTACAAAATTCGGGACTAATCCCGTACACAACTCAAACAATACAAAAAAGACATAAAAGAACATATTGGGTATTGTCCTCGAATCTATGAGGACTCACCAAGTCTTCATCTTCAACACTTAGAAACCTATCAAAGCCATGACATGTCATCATCTCCAAATCCCTACACTTTAGTCAAAAAGGGAAAGAAAGGGGTTAGCACAATTAAGTACTAAGTATGGAAGCCATGCAAAAACATGCTAAAAGGGACGTTTATTGGAGAAACATGCTTTTATGCCATTTGGTAAAACTTCATGAAAGAAAATACAAGTAAGCCTTTTCATCATTTCTTGACCTCTATCTCAAGTTACCCAAAGCCACACTTAAGTGAAACATGAAGTGACCGCCCATACAATCTCTTCATATACACCTAAGTATTCCTAAGGGTTACCATAGATAAGGAAATTTACCATTACAATATAACATACTAAGTCAATGTTCACATATAAAACCATAGCCAACCGTATACATACTCAACATATATTCATATACAACCCATGCTTAACTTTAAAGGAACACATGCCATTTCATTACCATAGGACCTCTACCTAATATAACCTTAAGACACACTTGAGTGAGACAAGAAGTGACCGCCCATACAACCTCTTCAAGCACACTTAAGTGTTCCTCAAGATTACCTTAGATAAGGACATTTCCTTTACAACATAACATCAATAGACCAACATTCTTTAAGAAACCATTTTTGGAGACATTCAAGCACATAAGGGGACTTTCACATAATAGTCGTTAGACTTAGGGAACTCACTTTAGTATCTTCAAAGCCTACTCGTGCCATGTGTAGATAGCATCCCATACTACTACCTACACGTTGTAGAACCTATCCAATAACTAGAGTGCACATCCCACATGATGGGAATAGGCATAACCGACATAGACCATACTAGCTAGGTATGGAATCCGGAGTCTATCCTACTCCGTGGAGGTTGTTCTACTTGCCAAAGGTAGAACTAGTAAGCAACCCATGTAGGCACATGGTTTAGGGGATGTCCAAGGAAGTTCATTGTGCCTAATCTCATACTCAACTAGGCCACCTTCCTAACCACATCCACTCGGTGCTAGCCTTGTTTCCCATAGAGTATTCAATCACATATGTACTTAGAGAAGGTTCCTTTTCTAGTTCAACCAACTCATAGTACCTCTTCCCAAGAAAGGCCCCATTTCTTAGTCATGGCCAATCAAGGTTCATAAGGATAGCTCATTAAATCCCCCTGGAAGGGTGCCTTAGGCCTACCGATTTTTCATTAAGGGTGTCTTAAGCCTGCCGGTCCAAGGTTCATCATTTCACACATGAGAAGGGCTACCACCATTAGGTCTACCGATTTCATGGTTTTACATTTACTTAGGAAAGCTAGACTTATGAAAGGGCACCATTTCTTAGTTTTGCCGATTCAAGTCTTGGCCTAGAATTCCTCTTTTAGCATTTATAGAAAGGGCACCATTTCTTAGTTCTAGCCCACTTCACACATTCATGCATTCAAGACTTTAAGTAACAAGGAGGGACACTTTAGTCTACCAACCAAGTCACAACATTTTCATTTAAGGATACTTCATAATCCAACATCATTTCATATATACATCATGAGAAATCATACTTTAACTCACAATGCTATCCACTTTACATAGGATCATCACAAGATCACATAAAACTCATTCACATCATACCTTCACATATAGCTTCACATAAAACTTTACATATAGCTTCATATAGGACTTTGCATATAGCCTCATTCATATATAATAATATAACAATACAATAACACTCATATAATGCCCTTCATGGCCTCAATCATAATACATTCCATAAGTAGACACCTCCACCATAAGTGGATCCCACATCAATCTATCAAAATTCTATATCAATTCTACATTAACAATGAAGTTAGGCCAACTTACCCTTTTCCAAAGCCACAATCATCATTCCTCAACTCTCCAATAATTCACAATAGATAAGCATAGCTAATAATAAAAATCAACTATTCAACTCCATTTAAGCATAATTCTATCATCATTCAATCACAAACAATAATCCCACTTCATATGCCAACTTTTGGAAATTTGCAAAGACATGGGTTCATGGAATTTCCTTTCTTAAAACCATCAATAATAACATAAATTATCATTAAAAACATTTAATGCAAGAACCCATGCTAGAATCAAAATTAGGATTTTGAGTTTTTTTGAACAACTTTTGAAATCTTTTGGATTGACTCTTTGATTGAAGAAGGAATCAAAGATGAAGAGTCCCCATACCTTATTCTTCAAGAACCAAACGAAATTAGAGAAGAAATCAGCAGCCACCATCCACCCTAGCTCCATCTTTCACCTTGAGCTTCCATGGGGTTTTGAGAGAGTTTTTTTTTAGAGAGGGAGGGTTTCTTTTTACTTCCTAATTGGAGTGATTTAATATGGAAGAATTTTGGTCAAAAGGGTTTTATAATTTCTAGGAAATAATATATGTCATTTGGAAGAAATGGTCCAACACTTAGGAAAAAATTTAGGCGGGTGAACAGTAATGAACAGTAAAATTAGCTACTGGAAATTGTCTTTTTCTGTCGGACAGATTTTACGGAAATGGGCATAACTTCTTCGTCCGAACTCCGAATGAGATGAAACGAAGTGCGTTAGGTAGCTAACTCAAAGGGCTTTCCATGGATATATTATTGGCCAGCCAAATAATTTGTGTGCTAGGAGATATGACCCTCCAAAGTAGACCCTCGAAAAAGGCTTCACTTGGAAATTTCGGATTTTGATACGGTTGCTCTAAAATTTGGGTTAGACCCATTTTCCACTCAATTTGACCCCCTAAACAAGAATATGAAGTCAGATTTTCGAAAAATGAAACGGATCTTTTTATATACAGCTAAACAAGTTTTCGGTAACTTCCGAAGCACATTTTTAAGAACTTTTTGGGTCAAATTCAAATATAATCATTTCATTAAGTTCTCGACTCCAAACTCACATGTGAGGCTCTAGTTTCACTCTATCATTTTCCGGGTCATTACAGACATCATACACCGCTGGAAGGTCGCTAGAGCATTACATAACCCAAATGGCATCCTCTTGAAGGCGAAAGTCCCATACGGACAAGTGAATGTGGTTTTCTCTTGGTCTTCCCGAGCTATGAAGATTTGAATGTAGCTAGAATACCCATCTAGAAAACAATACCAACCTTACCAGTGAGACGATCTAGCATCTGATCCATGAACGGCATTGGGAAATGGTCTTTTTGAGTCCGTGCATTTAACTTGCGGTAGTCCATACACACTCTCCAACCAGTCACCTGCCTCATTGGAACAATATCATTTTTAACATTGAGGACCACAATGATTTCTCCTTTATTTGGCACACACTGAACTGGGAAAACCCAACTACTATCAGCAATATGATATATGACTCCAACATCTAACCACTTAATGATCTCTTTTTTCACAACCTCTTGCATAGGGGGATTTAGTCTCCTTTGATGCTCAATACTTGGCTTATTGTTCGGCATGAGTTGAATTTTGTGAGAACAAATGCCTGGATGACTCCCAATAATGTCCACAATAGTCCATCATATAGCCCTCTTAAACCGCTTCAACACTGATATCAAAGCCTCTATTTGCCCTTCACTCAAGTGAGCAACAATAATTACAGTCAAGATGCTATTTTTTCCCAAGAATACATACAACAAGTGAGATGGAAGACCTTAAGTTCTAGTTTTGGAAGCTCATCAACAGTCGGTTTTACAGGTGGGGTGTGTCAGTTCTTCATGTCAATTCCAACAGTTTTGGTTTGAAGCCGAACTCGAACCTATCAGGTGCAGCAACTAGCTCACCATAGTCATCAATACCATCACTATCAAAATTCATCATCATCGATGCTAGTGCATCAACACCTAACCTCTCTTCAATAGACACTTCATATTCTCGCTCCACAATATGATTTACCACCAATACCGACTTTAGATCACTCTCATGCTTCATAGACCTACAGATGTTCAAAGTTACCTCTTTATTGTTTAATCAAAATTTCACCTACCCTCTCTCCATATCAACCAAGGCACGCCCAATAGCAAGAAATGGTCTCCCTAAGATGATGGAAACCTCATAATCAACCTTATAATCAAGTATCACAAAGTCTTCTGGAAAGATGAATGACTCCACTTTCACAAGGACATCTTGGAGCACTCCAATGGGCCTTTTCACAGTTCAGACGACAACAAGAGGGACATCTCAGACCAGTGAAGATCGAAATTGAGATGCTTAAGATTCCAATTCAAGTAAGGAAAATTGTCATTAGTCTAGGTATTCTAAATAGAAAATACCATTACTAAATGAATTGCAGTCGGCTTTGGAGTTCCTAAGCACAACTTCTTATAAATGGACAATGGCATCAAATTAATGTTGGCACCTAAATCACACAAAGCTTTCGCAAAGTGTAAAATCCCAATGGTACAAGGAATAGTGAAAGCTCCATGATCCTCTTTGTTTTGCACAAATGACCTAGTAGCAATAGCACTACAATGTTGCAACCTCTCTTCATTCTCAAAACTAACATCCCTCGTTTTGGTCACCAAGTCTTTCATGAATTTAGCATACCCACGCATCTATTCCAGAGCTTCTATCAACGGGACATTTATGGACAGTTGCTTCAACATAGCTATGAACCTGTGATATTGTCCCTCTTCAGTCTTTTTCACCAACCTTTGTGGGAATGAAGGTGGAGGTCTAGCCATGAGAACAACTTTTTGGGTCACCTCGGCTTCCTTTTCAGTATCATCGTTCAAAATTTTAGTAACCTCATTCTCATTCTCATCTTTTTCAATCCCTCTTTCAATCTCAAACGGTATAGGGGGATCAATAGTCTACTTTCCTCCGCGAGTCCTGACTGTCATACAATTCCCATCATTTTTTGGATTTTGGATGGTGTTGCTAGGAAGTGTGCGAGGCTGGCGTGGGTTCACAGTATCGAACAACTGACTAAACTACAACTCAAGTTGCTTGATTGACACTGCATGGGGACCAACCTTCTAACCAAACCCAGATAAATAATTATGCATTTCTTTCACATTTTCATCTGTCGCATCAAACCTCTTCATCATATTTTGCATCATATCCTCAATGTGAGTCATACTTGTACCAGCCTCTCTATTACTAGGGGGAACGTATGGTCCAACCTTATCATTCCTATTGTCATAATTGTTTCGGTTGTATTTGTTATCACGATTAAAGTTCCCATCCCGTACATAGTTTCCCTCATAGTTGTAGTTGCCATAATTTCGACCTTGGTTTCCTTGACCTTGGCGCCAATTATCCCAGTTGGAACCTTGGGAGTTGGTCCGGAAACCCCCTTATCTAATCATTAACCTAATTCGCATCATCCTCATAGTAGTACTCCTCAACTGGCAGTGGTGGAATTCTAATTAGATAATTTACCGCATTCATCTTTTCTGGATTTCCACTCACATGTTTTAATGCCAAGACAAGTTATGTCCTCATTTGAGCCATGTCTTCACGATTGTCGTCATTTGATTGACTTGTGTAGTTTGGACTACAAACATGCTCCTACTAGTATTTGCTTTCTAGTGCTCCATGCCTTATTGTTTTGGAAAATCCTCTTAAGTTTTTCAGCAATCTCCTTTAAAGTGCACTCACCATATGATCCTCCAACAATAATATCTAACACAACCTTTCCATTATCATCCTGTCCTCTGTAGAAGTACTATTTCAATGACTCATCATTTATGTGGTGGTTCGGAACACTCCTCATGCATCCAGTGAACCTATCCCATGAACTACTGACTGACTCTCCAGGTAGTGCAGCGAAATTATTCAGTTTATCTTTGTAGTTCAACTTCTTGGACACCGGAAAATACCTCGCCATGAACACTTTATTCAATTGGTCCCATGTATATATCGGTTTGTATGGCAGCTTAGAAAAGCACACAGCAGCATCACTAGTCAATGAAAGTCGGAATACTCTCAATCCCATGATGTTTATATCCAACTTCGATCATCCCACACAACTCTTATAGACACTTGTCAATTTATCCATGTGAGCATATGGATCTTCCGAAGCCAACCCAGCAAACAACCCTTTCGCTGTAAGCATTTGCATAAGACTGTTGGTTACCATAAATGTGTGTCCTGATGCTAGTGGCGGGACAACAATTAGCCCATCTGATCCAACTGCATCAAAGTCAATCCTATGGTTATCACGAGCCCTCAGTACTGGAGGATTTTGCACCCTTTCTGCATTTTCGATTAGATGACCACATGAATCTGAGAAGGCACATTAACAACTGCAAGAGGTTGAAACTCAGCTCCATCTCCTTGACACTCTCCGATTGGATTATTGGATACTTCAAGATTAGCCATTCTCCTCAAAGTTCTTCTCAATTCAGGATCGTAGGGGGTCAAGGGTTCGCCTCGACTCCGTGTACTTGGCATACACTAGACTTGAAACCTGTAGAAAACAAAACAAAAACAAAAACGTAAAATCAGGAAATACTTGATTAAAGGTCAACAATGTTGTTAGTTTAATCTATAAGTTGTATTCCCCGGCAACGACGCCAAAATTTAATACCCCCAAATTACACTTCCCAAAAGAAGTATAAGCGGTTGTTGACAAATAAAGAACCCAACTTGTAGGTTGGGGTCGATCCCACGAGGAATATGGTTCAGACTTAAACTTAACTCACAATTATCTTGGTTTAGTCAAACTATTTCCCAGAAAAGTAAACAGGGGTTGTTGTAAATAAATAATTGATTGTTGATTTGAATGATTAAGTAACAAGTAAACAAGATTCACAATTTGAGATATCAATATAAGATGGAAACTAGGGTATATGTGTTCCCCACAAACTCTCAACGCAGTAATCCTAATAATAGTAACCCTATCCTAGTGTTTGATATGCAAGGTTGATAAGTTATGTATCCATAACTGATTGGTAATCCAAGTAGGAACTTTCACTCGCAACTTAGTAAGTCTACGGGTGTGTGCTTTACTAACCCTGACCTTTACCCCAGATTAGTCATCGTGTCAATTGAGTTGGGTATTCACCCTCACGTTAACTGATTAAAGTTAGACTATTAGATAGCAGCAAATCCTTAACTAAATCTCTGTTGTTTAATCTTTTTCTCATTCATTACCCCCTTGGTAAGGTTAGTAGGAATGGGACGAGTTCTAACATTGCGCACCACTACGAAGACTTCTAACTGAAAAGATTAACAATACATGCACAAATACTATTCAACAATTACTTAGTTATTGATCATACGTTGTTAATTGCTCACGGTTCCCACAACCCTAGTTGTGGATTTAGCTACTCATGCTTGAGAATTCACAATTCATATTTAGGTTAAAAGAAATCATGAACTTACAATTAGAATAGATGAAAACCGAAATCTTGAATTAAAATTCAAAGTGAAACTGCATAAATCAACTTTCGGAAATTAATTGCTAAGAGTTTGCAAAGTAATTCCGAAAGACCAAAACAAAAGTCTCCAATATTGTCTAACTCCCAAAAACAGAAATAACAACTAATATTTATAGTTCTCAAATCCTAAACCAACTAGGAAATGAAAATAAAGAAAACAGGGTCAGATGCGATTTTGATTAACGACCTGACCTACGGACCCTGGGTCGACCTATGGTCCGTGGTTCAGATACTGGAACTCAAACTTTCCGATTACATCGATGGATGTGCAGGACGGTCCGTCAGTCGACCTACGGTCTATCATTGGCCTCCATGGTTCCACACTTTGTCATATTTCTCTGAACTTCACCTACGCTGCGTCACCTACGAGCCGTCATTGGACCTACGGTCCGTCGTTCGCTTTGTCTGTTATTTCTGCTATCTTTTCAATCCATTTTTCTGTCAACCGCTTCCGAACCAATTTCCTCCAAAAGATTACAAAAGAACATTATATCTAATAACAAAATAGCCCAGACACATACAAACTCTAAGTGAAATGCATCAAAAATATTGTAAACTCACGGTATATCAACAAATTAGTTTATAAATTGTTTAAGATCAATTCTTACCAATGGTGGGTATGTACCATCGGTGGGTTAATGTATACAAGGTCTTGGTGATGTTGTCATAATGGTTTGAGGATTTTAGTGAGTTATAGAGTAAGGAAGTGGTGATTCTGGAATTTGTAGTTCCTAGTGAATGAACTAATGATTTTGCAAATCGTATTCTTTGGTGATATTTAATTCTTTTCTGGATCCTCCTTATAGTTATCACACTAAAATTCAAATTTTGATATATTGAGATAAATAATTAAATATTAGATGTATTTTACTATATGAATATAATTACATTTATGATATTTGAAGGAATTAAGACCTAACTCTAGAATTGAAATTTGGAGAATATGAGAGTTGACATGTTGATTGGAATCTAGATTAGGAACTTAATTACAGATTAGAGTGAGTTTTTGGGTCTAAACTAGACACATAGTAATGGGTTTTCTTAGTTTTGAAATCTTATTGTGATTATTTATTTGAATAAATTGTATTGATTTGGAAGTACAATGAGATAGGAAGGATCAGGACCAGAAGTAATTTCACGATTGTTTGAGGCAAGTGGATTTCTCAACCTTTGTTAAGTATATAAAATCGTGTATTTCCTTATGGTATGGGTTGGGGAGTAATGGAACTTGGTGACGGGTTGACTTGTCCATATTAAATAGTTCTAATGATGAAAAAGGGGTAATAAAAAGTAATTTGATTTAATATTGGTGTGTGATGTGTTGAGAATGGTTTAAAAGGCCTATTGATTAATTGTTGATGTTGTATAATGATTGGGTTGTTGTGAATTGTGCATTGTTATGGAAATGGTCATCTCCTCATTATTTGTGTAACATGTCATTTGCATGGGTTTTGAGACATGGTTGAGGCAAGGGTTATGTGATTTGAGGAAGAATAAGAAATTAAAGAGACTATACCATTTCGAGGGACGTGTGGTGCACTGCGATGGATATTATGATTCGAGGAACGTGTCGTACGCTGCGACGAATTCTATTATCGAGGGACATGTCACATGCTGTGAAGGATCATTTTATCGAGGGTCATATCGCACGCTGCGATTGATGCATGGACAGATATATCCCCCAACGATCCTGGATTGAGAGACAGTGGGTGTGTATTATTAGGTAAGACATGCATCACTATACTTGACATTGCGTTGCATATCTATATCATTTGTGAACTTATGAGTGCATTTTGTGGAACTGGTGATTGATGAACTTGATCATGTGTGCTACCGATCAGTTATTATTGGAGTGTTGTTATTAAGCTATGTGTTTTGTAAATTGTAAACTATTAGGTTCGACTGGTTTTTATGCAGGTTGTAGTCTTGGAGGTTCGGTTGGGGTGTAAGGAGTAGCCGTATTCTATTCCTTTAGCTTGTGTTTAAAAGTTTACTTATTGAGAACTGTGTGTTTTGGTACTCACCCCTTGCTTCTATATTTTTGTAGGGTACAAGCCCGGATCTTCGTGATACTTTTTATTCTCTTCTTTTCCGAGGTTTCCTATGTAGATTTGTGAGGTAGTTGTTTGTCATCTCACCGGACCTTCTTACTTATATTTATGATCTTGTTCTACTTTAGTGACAACAACATTTGAGACTTGTTATTTTGGGAATTAATTTAGGTTGACTTGTTATCCGTACTATTACTTGTTATTAAGATTTTAATTATAGCTTAATCTGTCTTTTATCGTAATGGTTGAGTTTTAGGCTAACTTGTCTTGGTGGGATAAGACGAGTGCCATCAGATCCATTTTTGGGTCATGACCAAAAAACAAAAGGAACTACTTTTTCTAAATCTGTCATTTATACATATTGAAAATATATATTATTAAAGTGCCATTTTTGTTTCATTGTAAAATTTGGGTAACTTGCTATGTATTCACAACTGTTGCATCTATGTTGCATGATACACATTGGGAGTTTGGGGACCGAATCTTTTTGAAATTTTGTTTGATCTATGAAAGAAGTCAATTCTCTACATCAAGTTATTTAAGTCAGAATTTTAGGTATGTTAAGGAAAAACTCTCTTTTTTCATATCGCACAAATTCAAAAAATTACAAATCTATCAAATGAGTCATTTTACTATTTTATTGCTAGGAAGATCCTCTATGAACGGCATTGTGATGTTCACTGTTTTTCTTTCATTGACTTTATCGTATCATTATTGTGCTTGTACTATTATGAATTACGTTTGGTGGTTAAATTTATCTTTTTTGTAAAGTTTCTTATTTCGTATGACTATTAGCTAGCTATTAACCTAAGAGTGAGGCTAAAACGATAGAGATTTATTATATTGTATCTAATGTGATTGTTAAACCATTCTTTATCGTGAAAAGTTCTTACGAAAATGTTATTTGAAAATTATATTTTTACTAAATCTCTTACAAAAGTCTTTTGGTTATGTACCAGTCAAACGACTTTGTTTCTAAACAATCTCATGTTATTACAAACTTGGAGTTGTTTATAATAATTCAAATCAAGCATGTCAGTCTCATTTTGAGTTCCTAAGTGATTAATTTTCTAAGTTGATGTCGAGTCAAGAGCTTCAAATTTATTATGATTTATAGTCCTAAATGGGAGTATGAAAGTAATGAGATCACAAGGAGATTCACCAAGTACCTTAAGGTCTTTGCGAACATCCTTAGTTTTCGATACCTTTCTGAAATCGAGTTAAGTGTTTAGGTATATTCTAATAGCTTATGAGATTTTATAAGAAATTGGTATGATATGCATAAGTGATTACCGGATTGTGAGAACAAGAGTACCAAAGGGACAATATTGGCAAAATAATTATGGTAACAAGTATGCATTACGAGTACATAACATGGCATGCTATGCATTCTACTCCCGAGCTATAATCGGGAGGTATGGGGCCTACTGCCTATATTTATATGTATGAGATACATATGGCCACAAGTTGGCGAATATGATATTGTTTAGCTATGGAAAGGCACTGATAACGCTCAAATAACTCCTCAAAATGAATTAAAAGAGTGAGTGGTCATTGTCAATTAAATCTCCCAACTAAGAATCGGTGTCAAATCCTACAGGAAATGCTATGAGGTTAAGAATTTAATTAGGGTATTAAAATTCAATTAATTCATATGAAGTTGAGTTAACAATTAAGTGAAGAAGTCCACCAACTTTAATGACAAGGTTTCAATCACCAAGTTATCAATGCAGAAATAGGCAACAATTCACGAAATTAACTAACTCAAGGGGTGTGGGGGTCAAATATTGATTCTAATTTAGGGATTCATAGAATTGCTCGTTACAACTATTAAATCACAAACAAGTTAGGTCATCATAGTTGACGCTAATCTTTTTTCGATCACAAAGCATCCTTGTATAGAATCTTTTTCGATTTCATCTAATTACCATTCAAAGCAATATAAGACTTTAGACTTGCAATAAAGTACCCTAAATTACAGCTATTGAATATATTACTCACTTATATTAGTCTCTTTCGAGTACCATCACAAAATCAAAAGTAGAATTAAGTTGACTACCTGAATTCGTAAATTACGTACTCGGTAATTAGTCAAATCTGTGATTGATGGTCATAAAATAGAGCAATTCAATGAATCCACTAGATTAAATCAACACCCAAATCAATAATCACACCTCCAAGAGATTGGGTTTTAGCCACCCATCACAAAAACTAAATAGATTATACCTTTCATGAAAGCAACCATGGGCAACGTGAAATCAAGAAATTAAGGGTAAACCCACTTTGGATTCAACTTCAATTTTCCAAATTTAAGTCTACAAAATTGAAATTTTCAAAAATAAAAATGTTCTTTTTCAATGGGAATTGTTTCTCTATCTAACTTGTTCGGAAATTTCCCTCTCTATTTTTCTACCCTCTTTCTTTCTCCTCTAGGATATTTATAGTTTTCCCAAATTTTGCCCAAAAGTTAGTTCTGTGTCTCTTTCAACGATATTAGCTCAGCTTGCTGACCACATTTGGCGAATTGCCCCTTTTTCTTGGGTTCACCCTTTTCTTGTTTCTAGCTTTAGGTGTTTGGGTCTCGTTAGGTGATCCCATCTAACTTAGATTTTGTCACTTTGTGGAGTCATCAATTTCCTCCTCATGCCACCCTTTGAATCATTATTTTATTTGTCAACACTGTCAACTTCAGCGACATCCACTCACTTTGCCGTATATCTTTCGGCGGATCACCCTTCTTACTGCACTTCACCGATTGACCCTGAGGCTTGACTCAATGCTCTGTCATTTTGGGCGGTCTCAAATTACTTTGGAGACTATCCCTTCCCATTAGGCGATCTACAATCCGTAGTGTGTAATTCTTTTTGTGTATTTGGCTATTCTTTCACACTTCAGTCCTTGTCTTGTCCAATTGCCTTCATAGCAAAAAATCAACAATATTGTATTAGAATAGGAAAAAATTAGCCATTGAGGACACTAGTTATTGAGCTAAATGGACCTTAAATGAGTGCAAATTTGTAACGATGTGAAGTTTGCACTTCTTTTTGCATTTTTGGCCGTTCTTTCAAACATCAATCCTTGCCTTTTCCATTTGCCCTCATTGCTGCAAATCATCAATATATTATCATAATAGGACAACATTAGGCATTGATGACACTAATTATTGAGTTAAATAGATCCTAATTGTGTTCAAATTTACCACTCATCAACACCCCAAATTAACTTTTGCTTGTCCTCAAGTAAATCAAGAACACAATAACCTCAATAAGGGTATCTACAACGGTACTCAATGAGACTAACATGCAAGCGTCATGGAAAGACTACTCTCAATAGCATGTTACCCTAAATCATGATCAAAGAGCTTCAAATGATGACTAGCAAGTCTCAATACAAGCTCAAGCTCACTTTTTACTTCTTGTTTAATGCAACAACATGTTTCAACAAATGCATTCAAGTGCCCTCACATCAAGAATGATTCCATGCTCTCATGAAGCAAATCAACAAAGGTAATGGGAATCAATGCAACTCTTCTCCCAAAAGAGAAACACATCTAAACTTTGTCCCATAGGTTTGCCCATATTATCCAATCATCACACAACTTAGTTCATGTAAGATCTCAAGAGTCTTTTAGGCTTGTAATGGGGTTGAGGGTTAAGGCATGGTCAATTTTGGTTAGTCACTTACACCTTTTCAAAGCATTGTTGAAATCCTCATAATCTCTTCAAGTGTTGTTTCTATTTTTCATTTGAAAACTTAAACCTTGACTTGTCACTCAATTTATTTGGAATTCCTTTTTTATTTCCTTCACTTCTTCTTTTTATATTTTCATTTTTCCAAGTTATTTCCATCACAACGATGATACATTTTTTTTCATAAAGAGGGGTTCTTTCTTTTTGCAAAACTTTTAGATTTGAGTCTCATTTCATCTTTCTTTGTCCTTCACTTGACTTTCATCCATCCTTCCTTTCCACACCCCCCAACTTAGGCTTATGGCCTAAGTTGTCTATTAGAACATTACAATGCTTCTAAAAGGATTTTTGGTTAAAAGGCAGAAATAATTTGGTTTAAGAAGCTTCTTTTGGTTGTCAACAAATAAGGTTAGGCTCAAGCGGGGCCAACATGGATTCACACCCTCACAAGGTAATCACAAAGGTTTTATGGAAGATTTGGTTCCCTCATTGAATTGTTTCCCAAGATCATGTCTCACATTCACCAAGATTCACACAATTGGACTAATAACACAAATTCTAGGACTCCACATGCATGCTTTTAAGTAAAACAACACAACATATGGCACTTTAAAATACAGTCATTTAGCACATCTCAAAAATATCAAAAGCATACGTGTGAAGCTCATATAACAAGGCTCACATTAAAGTGTAGCTAGTCAACAAAAGATACAAAGTGATACCTCAAAGGTGTAAATACATTGATTTCATTCTCGCAACACCAACGCAATGCATCATGCTCATCAAGAGTACTACTTAAGACATCGATATTAAACACAATCGATACTCATTCTTTTATCAATGAAAACTTCAAGCATTTCACGATTTACACTCATAAGGGGTTGCAACATCAAGAGAGAACAAAATAGAAGTAAAGAAACAAACATTTACCCAAAATATCACTATAATATAAACAACTAATATAAACAAACACAAAAAAACAACAATTGCTCAAACCGCTAAAGAGCAAAATACAATTAAAATGGGATATTGGCACAAAGGCCCTCGCCCCACTAAAAGGAGATTGTAGTGTACTCAATGCATAGAGATGTTATAAATGAATAAAGGTAAAAGCACTTTATGTTCAATCACCGATCGGTGAATTGCCGAGTGGAATCAGATCACCTAATGGGGTTGCAGTTTAGGATAATATTTTCTTCACTTCGGTGGGATACATTACTCTTGCCAAATATGCATAGGAAAATAACCCAATGTATATGAACATCATCGAAATTACCAATGAGTTACCCGTATTTCGTGCCTAGTTAGGTGGACTGGATCGGGTTCGCTCAATGGACTCAGCGCATTGCCTAGTAGGTCATGGACATCGCCGAAGTAGACAATAAGCACCTAAAGTTAAGCCTTCCATTGGGCGAACTCATTAGATCTTTGCTTACTATACTCGACACATAACCGAGTTAGTTGTGCCATCGCCTATTACACAACATATGCACACGTGAACACCCACGTTATTAAAATCTATTAACACTTGGGTTGCCTTCCAAGAAGCGCCTAATTTAATTTCGCGGCATGACATGGACATGTTTTTCAAATATAATCCAAGTACACCACTTCAACTAGTCTCACATCCTGACTTTCTCCAAAGTATTCTTTCAATTGTTGCCCATTAACCTTGAACCTTACCCTCTTTGCATCTTCAATTTCAATCACTCCTTCCATACACCCAGGTGACAGTGTGTGGACCAGTCCACTTGGACTTGAACTTACCTAGGAATAGATTCAACCTTGAATTGAACAATAGGACCAAAGCCCCCAATTGAAATTCATGAGGTAGTATCTTAGCATCATGTCACCACTTAACCTTTTCCTTATAACGTAGGCTTGCAAAATGAATTCATCTAACTCAAGGATTTTGTGTACACGACCTCTGGAAGCAACATCCTAATTCAGATTTATCTTCTTCAATTCCCATAAAGCTTTGTGTTCACTGAAAGATGACAAGTTTTACCAAACACTAACTTACAAGGCAAAATTCCAATGGGAGATTTAAATGTTGTATGGTAGGCCCAAATAGCATCATCAAGCTTGCTCAACCAATCGGTATGGTCGGCATTCACAGTTTTGTCCATAATGCTCTTTATTTCTCGATTAGACACTTCAACTTGTCCGCTCGATTGTGGATGTATGGCGTTCTACCTTGTGCTTAACTCCATATTTTCAGAGGAAGGCCGCAAAATGACGATTGTAAAAGTGTGACCCTCCATCACCTATGATGTCCCTTGTGTTACCGAACCTTGTGAAGATGTTCGTTTTAGGAACTTTGTGACACTACGCGCTTCATTGTTTGCTAATGCTATCGCTTTCACCCACTTTGAGACATAATACACTGCCACAAGGATATACTTATTCCCCAAAAAAAATAGGAAAAGGACCCATGAAATCAACTCCCCAAAAAAACCAACCCCCCCCCCCCCCCCCCTCGAAACATCAAACAATTCAATTTCAAGGATTTGTGAAAGAGGCAATTCATGGCTTCAAGATATGCTTCTTTGTAATTAACATTGAACAAAACACAAGCAAAATGCATGAGCATCTCTAAACATTGTTGGCCAATAGTAGTCGCATTGTAAGACCTTAGAGGCTGTATGAAAGCCCCCATGATGATCACCTGCTGGTAAGGTGTAGCACCTCAATTTTTTAAAGAACTAGATTTAGAAAGAAACTAAATAGGAAATAGAAAAATCTGAAATTTTGCAAGTTATGCTTAAGTTATGAGTTTCAGGGTCAACTTCAAACCATCATAACTTTCAGTATAGGATGAGTTAGGTGGCCAATAAGATATTACATGAAAGGTCTAGAATCCTCTTTCGAACGCCACAAAGTTTGCTAATTTTCGAGATTGTATGAGGGAGATATGCCCGTTTGAAGTCGGGTTGTACAGTTAAGGAAAGCTAACCAGATTTAAGAGGAGTATTTTGGTCTTTTCCACTACCCTTTCAGATTTAATTTATATTTAGAAACTAATTAGGGGTCTAAACTGATTTGGTTCAGTTTAAACCAACATAACTCACGCTAGTATTTTAGAAAAGAGTTCAAGAAGAGAAAAGAGAAGAAAGGCCAAGATTTAGTCAAATTCTTGAGGATTTGAGTGCGGATTTCACCAAGGGTTTAATCCCTAAGAGGTATGTGAGTTCACATAACGTTGGATTCGTTCACCCACGCACCAATCATGTTAATTTCAGCGTAATTTTCATCCTAAAAAGTTGAAGGTTTGATGTTCTTGATTAGTGTTATTGAATTTGCTTTCGTTCTTGAATTAGGATGGGATTGATGAGTTCTTGAGATAATCGTATCGATTTTAAGAGTTATTTTTCTAGTATATTATTGTGTACATGTATTGGGTAACTGAATCTAAATATAAATTAAGAAAAGGAATCGAATCTAGTCGAATTAATGTCAGAAAATAAGAGGAAAAAATTGTCGGATTGATCTGGGGGAGGGGTGACACAGCGCGCCACTAATGCGCCAGCAAGGCTAGCGTGGCGTACCAGCAATGTGCAAAAACTGAATCTCTTAACTTTAGGGGTTGGCGCCCCGCGCCAGCATTGCGCTAGGGTCGCCTGCCCCCACCTGTTTTCCGTCGTTTAGCCCGTCTGAATCCTTCTAAAGTGTACTAACACTTCCCATCGATTCTAACTACTATAAATGACTTCTAAACAAATAGAAATCATACATAAACATGAATCATAACCTTTAATCCATAAATTCAAGGTAGAGTTTTGAGTCAAGTCTTGAGAGTTCTTCGAGTCTTTTCAAAAACTCTTTTACAATTGTTTTAAACTTCTTTTAAGAGTTAAGCATGGAGTTTGAGAAAGAGTAGAGCCGAGTTCATTTCTTTAAAATGTTATATGGGAACTAAGTATTCCCAAGGAGTAAATATTTTTCACATTTAAGATGAGAGGAAACACTGATTTCCAAAAAGAGTTTTCATGAGCAGTTCTGAGTACCATCCCTTTTAAGAGATAGATTTTGAGTAATAATCTCAAACCACAGAAAGAGTTATGTTTTTACACATTTGAGCTAATTACATTTTGGGAGTAGTATTGAGCACTAATATGGGGACGAGTTCAGATAACTCAAGTCTCCATAAACAATGTAGCCAACGTGGGTGGAGACGATCATACTTTCTAGATGATTCTTTATTGATTTTAAGCATAGCTTAGTGGATCCACTTAGTTGAGGAGTTCTATACCACGGCAAAGTATAGGACAGTTCTGGCAGCGTGGGCTAGCAGTTGTATAATCAGATAGCTCATAGTGATGGTTGTCGGTTAAGAGAATCTCCCATAGAGTTACTTGTATTTTCATATACAAAACTAAGTTATTATTGTATCTTTCAATACAATGAGTTGTTATATACTGTATTTATATACTACTTTATATTGAAATGAGTTGAGACGAGGTAAGTGTTTCTTTCAGTTCCAGTTCAAGCTTATGTCTTGTTTAGATTTCCCCTCACATGCTCATACATTCAATGTACTGACGCCATTTGGCCTGCATCATTTTATGATACAGATACAGGTAACCAGAATTAGCATCCAGCACTTCGTTGATCTAATTGAGCTTCAAAGTTGTTGGTGAGCCTCCTTGCTTCCGGAGGATCCCTTTTATAATTGTTTTGTCATTTCAGTTTGTTGGGATGATCGGGTGTCTTGTCCCGACATCCCTGATAGTATTAGAGGCTTCATAGATAGATATTTATAGTTCATTAGTCTTGTTCATTTCTGTTATTAATGTTTGAGACTTGAGTTGCCACTTTGGCTAGTTGAATGTTTATTTCTAAAACATTCTAAGTTTATCTATTGAGACAGTTTAGTTAAGATTTTATTTCAGTACATTTTATGTTAAGGAAGTTTTCCGCTAAGAGTTAAGTCGGCCAAGGGTTCACTTAGGGCTAGCAATGGTTCTCGAGTGTCGTCCATGTCCAGGGTGTAGGCTCGGGGCATGACATACTTGATATTAGAGAACAAAGTTCAAGAGTCCTAGGGTGTCTATGAAGGCATGTCTGTAGAGTCCTAGTTATCAATGTGAAGCGCGTAACATCTATAATTAGGAGGCTGCAACATTGAGGAACTATCTCACTTCTTTCATACTCTTTTCGTGCGATAGAGTTCATCTCTATAAAAGTTTCTTTCTAATTCATGCTTCCGTGTATCTTTCAAATCATGCCTCCACGAAGAGCATTTTAAGGTCGTCCCACTAGGAGGAATATTGAACCACATGATCAAGGGGTACCTAATGCACCAGAAGTGGAACCCCAAGGAGAGGTCACTAATGCTGAGTTTCGTGAAGCTATTTGGATGTTGAGTTAAGTTGTGACTAACCAAGCTGGGCAACAAAGAGGGAACCGAGAGGAGGTGGCTGATACTTCTAGGATCCCTGAGTTCTCAAGGATGAATCTTCCAAGCTTCATTGGTTTAAGTGTCACTGAGGATCTGGAAAACTTTGTGGAAGAGTTGCAGAAAGTGTTTGAGGTTATGCATGTTGTTGATACTGAGCGAGTGGAACTAGCTGAATACCAACTGAAGGATGTTGCTAGAATTTGGTTAGACCAATTGAAGAAGGGTAGAGCTGAGGCTGCACCGATTGTGAGTTGGCTTGTTGTCGAGAGTGCCTTCATGGGGCATTTCTTTCCCCGTAAGCTAAGAGAGGCAAACGTTAGAGAATTTCCCACTCTTAAGCAGGAATCTATGAGGGTGCATGAGTATAGCCTTAATTTCACCCAACTTTCTCGTTATGCTCCACAGATTATTGCTGATATGAGGAGAAGGATGATTTTGTTTGTATTTGGGTTGTCTCGTCTGTCAAGCATAGAGGGTAAGGCAGCTATGCTGATAGGAGACATGGACATAGCAAGACTTATGATCCATGTGCAGCAGGTTGAGGAGGATAAGCTAAGAGATAGGGAAGAGTTCTGAAACAAGAAAGCTAAGACTGCAGGAAATAAGTTCGGACAACAGAAGAGTAATGCAAACTGGTCATCGTTCCAACAAAAGCAAAAGGGACCAGCTCCAGCATCTGCTAGTGCACCTGCACCAAGTAACTTATGTGAGTTAAATAAATAGAATTCACAAAATCTCAGAGCTAGATCTGCATAATCTCGAGGTAGTGTGGCACAAGGAGGTAACTGGACTCCTACATGTGTTAAGTGTGGTACGGACCACCCAAAAATGTGTCGCTATGGCTCCACTGGTTGCTTAAAGTGTGGTCAAAATGGTCACTTTATGAAAGAGTGCCCTAAGAACAGGCAAGTTAATGGCAGTGGGGGCAATACATCCCAATCTTTTTCAGTTCTCCACCAGACAGAGCTGCACCTAGAGGATCTACTTCAGGGACTGGTGGAGGGGCAAACCGCATATATGCTATCACCAGTCACCAAGAGCAGAGAATTCTCCAGATGTTGTCACTACTATTATCAAAGTCTTTAATTCTGTTGTTTATGATTTGCTAGATCCAGGAGCAAGTCTATCTTTTGTGACTCCTTATATTGCCATGAATTTTGATATTCTTCCTGATCAACTTCTCAAGCCCTTCAGTGTTTCTACACCTGTTGGTTAGTCTATTCTAGCTGAGAGAGTTTATCATGATTGTACCATTTCTATCAATCACAAGGACACCATGGTTGACTTAGTTGAGTTAGATATGGTAGATTTTGATGTCACTCTAGGTATGGATTGGCTTCATTCCTGTTATGCCTCAGTTGATTGTAGAACTCGAGTCGTAAAGTTTCAATTTCCTAATGAGCCAATTTTAGAGTGGAAAAGCAGTTTAGCAGTGCCTAAGGGTCATTTCATTTTGTACCTTAGGCCAGAAAGTTAGTTTCCAAGGGGTACATCTATCCCTTAGTCCGAGTTAATGACTCTAGTGTTGAGACACCACCTTTTAGGTCTGTTCTAGTTGTTAGTGAGTTTCCATAGGTCTTGCCAAATAATCTTTCTGGAGTCCCTCCTGAGAGAGAAATAGACTTCGTCCTATCTCGTCCAATCTCTATTCTGCCATATAAATGGCTCCAGCAGAGTTGAAAGATTTAAAAAAGAAGTTGAAAGATCTCCTTGAGAAAGGTTTCATTCGACCAAGTGTCTCACCTTTGGGTGCTCCAGTCTTATTTTTGAGGAAGAAAGATGGTTCTCTTAGAATGTGTATAGATTACTATCAGTTGAACAAGGTTACTACCAAGAATAAGTATCCTCTTCCAAGAAATGATGATCTATTCGATCAACTTCAGGGTGCCACTTGTTTTTCTAAGATAGACCTCAGATCTGGCTATCATCAGTTGAGAATAAGAGAAAGTGATATCCTTAAGACAGCTATTATGACCCGTTATGGTCATTATGAATTCCTAGTTATGTCCTTTGGTTTGACTAATGCTCCTGCATCATTCATGGACCTTATGAATAGAGTATTCAAGCCTTATTTAGATATGTTTGTTATCGTATTCATTGATGAGATCCAAATCTATTCGAGTAATGAGGAAGAACATATTAGTCATCTCAGAATAGTTCTCCAAACTCTAAAGGATAAGGAGTTGTATGCTAAATTTTCTAAGTCTGAATTTTGGCTTTAGTCTGTGGCATTCCTAGGGCATATTGTTTCTGGTGTTGGGATTCGAGTTGACACTCAAAAGATAGAGGTAGTGCAGAACTGGCCTAGACCCACATCTCTAACCAATATTAGGAGTTTTTTGGGATTGGCTGGTTACTATAGAAGGTTCGTCGAGGGGTTTTCATCTATTTCATCCCCGTTGACCAAGTTGACACAGAAAATAGTTAAGTTTCAATGGTTTAAAGCTTGTGAGAAAAGCTTTCAGGAATTGAAAAAGTGGTTGACTACTGCCCAGTATTGACCTTACCAGAGGGTATGCAAGCTTTTGTGGTATATTTTGATGCATCCAGAGTTGGACTGGGTTGTGTGTTAATGCAAAATGGCAAAGTTATAGCTTATGCCTCCAGACAAGTTAAGATTCACAAGAAGAATTATCCAACCCATGATCTAGAGTTGGTTGTTGTAGTATTCGCGTTGAAAATATGGCGGCACTATCCTTATGATGTTCATGTGGATGTGTTCACCGATCACAAGAGTCTTCAGTATGTATTTAGTCATAAAAAGCTTAGACATAGGAGGTGGTTGGAGTTACTCAAGGATTATGACAAGAGTATTCTCTATCACCCATGTAAAGCTAACATTGTTGCAGATGCTTTAAGCATGTTGTCTATGGGAAGTACCTCTCATGTTGAGGAAGACAAGAAAGACTTAGCAAAAGATGTGCATAGACTTGCATGATTAGGAGTTCTACTAATGGATTTCAACGAATGAGGAGTAGTAGTGATGAATGGGGCTGAATAATCATTAGTGTTCGAAGTGAAAGAGAAACAACACCAAGATCCTATTTTGCTTAAAAAAGGCAAATGTTCATAAGCAAAAAGTAATGGCTTTTGAACAACGGGAGATGGTGTATTAAGGTATCAAGGTAGATTGTATGTACCAAGGGTGGATGAACTCCAAGAGAGAATCATGGAGGAAGCTCATAGCTCCAGATATTCTATCCATCCGGGTTCCACAAAAATGTATCGTGACTTGAGAGAAGTCTATTGGTGAAGTAATATGAAGAAGGGCATTGCAAAGTTCGTTGTTAATTGTCTGAATTGTCAACAAGTCAAGGTAGAGCACCAGAGGCCCAATGGTATGGCTCAGAATATAAATCTTTTGGAATGGAAGTGGGAGATGATCAATATGGATTTCATGATAGGTTTACCACGGTCTCGCAGGCAGCATGATTCGATATGGGTGAGGTAGATCGAATGACTAAATCAACCAATTTCTTATCGGTAAAGACTACCCATTTAGCAGAACATTATGCTAAGTTATATATTCAAGAGGTAGTCAGACTTCATGTAGTTTCGGTATCCATTATTTCAGATAGAGGTGCACATTTTACTACACAATTTTGGAAGTCATTCCAGAAAGGTTTGGCTTCAAAGGTGAACTTAGGCACTATTTTTCATCCTCAGACTGATGGTCAAGCAGAGTGCACGATTCAGACTTTAGAAGATATGTTGAGGGCTTGTGTGATTGATTTCAAAGGTAATTAAGATGATCACTTACCTCTCATAGGGCTTGCTTAAAACAATAGTTATCATTATAGTATCCAGATGGCTCCTTATGAGGCTCTTTATGGGAGAATATGTAGATCTCATATTGGATTATTTGTGTAACGCCCCTCAAAATGAAATAGGATAATTAGAGCTTTACATGCGTGTTAGTAGTCGATAAACTTGTATAAATGTTTGAAAATGAGTCTATAGGCCAGTTTAGTTGAGTTTGAAGTCAAACGTCAAAGAGACGTTCAAGACGTTTGAAAACTAGTTGTTTGTGTGCTAGTGTGTTCTGGTGTCTTGCATGTTTTTATGTGTTGTTTGGAGTCTAAAATCAGTGGAGGTGACCCTAGTGTCTTGATAAATGTTTTTAGGGTCAAAACGTTCGGGGACGACTATTCGGGACCACCCTAAGGGTCCATGAACCCTTGTATATCTTGAAATCCTAAATTTTGGGTCTAAAGTGGGTCTATTGATTATGAGCTAATAATGTGATATTAATGTGTAGATTGTTATGGGATATTGATTGATGTATTGTTCTATACTGAATTATGAGGAATTGATGGTCATTTGTGTTACATTGGATGTTGGCCTTGAATGGGCAATTGCGACCTAAGGTTTGTGATGATGATGAAGTTGTGAATAGATTATTGATTCTAGTAATTAATATATAAGTGGTAGATGTTAAAATTATGTGGTTGATCCCTTTGAAAGTGGGGAGGAGTTTACTTTATGAGCATGTTGTGATCATGGCCGTGTAGGCAAAGTTGAATGATTGTTGTTTTGAGTAATGTTGATTTTGTGAACGTAATGTGATATGATGTAAATATGTGTATGGTCTAAGAGCATGAAAGGTGACATTGTGTAGAGACTTTATGTCCTATGCTTGGTTGTTGTCTTCTTTGAATGACTTACAATAGGAGTGAGGTTAGGATAGATTATGTTTACCTACTCTCACACCTAGCGAAGAATAAATGAAAGAATGTGAGGATGAATGAAAAGAATGGGAGTTAATGCTAATGAATGAAAGTTGGGTCTATTGTAAGGATAATCCCTTATAGTACTCCTTCAAATGAATGGGGGTTCCTAGATGAAATGTTTTCTCATCTTTGAATCCAAGAGCTTCCTTAATGAATGAATGAGGTTATGATGGTATTCTTCGTGAGTTGAGATGAGAATACTTAGTAGCAATATTTATCCCTAAATGAATGAATATTGGGTCTATTGTATAGATAGTGTCATATTGCACTCCTTTAAATGAATGGGGTTCCTATATGGAAGGTTTTCTCATCTTTGAATCCAAGAGCTTTCTTAATGAATGAATGAGGGTTAGGATGGGTATTCCTTCGTGAGTTGAGATGAGAATACTTAGTAGCAATTCTTAACCCTAAATGAATGAATGTTAGGCTAGGATGGGTACTCCTTCGTGAGTTGAGATGAGAGTAATAAGTAGCAATCCTTATCCCTAAATGAATTAATAAAATGAATGTCCGAACTCCGTGGGGGAGTAATGTCTAGCACCGAGGGGACATGAAAATGGGTGGATACTCCTTCGTTAATTGAGGTGTGAGTATTTAGTAGCAACCCTAAAGATGGGTGCCCCGTCGTTAGTTGAGATGTGGGTACTTAGAAGCAATCCTTCTATCCCTTAACTATGTGCCCATAGAGGACTAGCTAGTGGTCTCTACCATGTAAAGGCTGAAAGAATAACCCTACCTTAGGCACGTGGGGATCCCTTATCCGGTAAGGGTACTACCGGGATTCCATGTCAAGCTCCATGGTATATGTCGGTTAAGGCTCTCCCCCACATTAATGAATGAATGAACTAGGGTCTCTTAAGGGTGTACTACTTAGAATAGGTGGTGGAATGGGACATCATCTAGACATTGCACAAGTAGACATTTAAGGGAGATCTTGGTGTGTCTTAGTAATGATAATGAATGAATGAGTCTTATTGGGCTAATTAATGAAAGTTTTGGTGTTTGAGCATGCTAATGTGAAAGTGAGTCATAATGACTTGAATGTAACTGCTTATGTTGAATTGAATGTACGTGATGATCTTATGTCATTAGTGCATGAAGTTGTATAAATGCATTAAGTTGAATGAACGATTTATGTTGAGTTGTAAATGGAGCTTGTCTTGTGTAGCCTTAGGGATCACTTGTGTGTTGTATGGAGAGGTAGTATGGGCTGCATCACCATGTCTTACTTAGGTGACTCTTGGGATGACATTTGATCAGTATTCTAGTTTTATGAAGTGACTTGTTGTCTTATGTGCTTAAATGTCTTATGTGATTAATGGATAAAGGTTGAGGTATGCATGGTAAGTGCACTTTGTGTGACCTTAAGGTGGTGCCTTAATGTGGGTGATGGTATGGGACGTTTTCCCATACATTGCACAAAGGTATCGCTTAAGGGTTACTTAAGGTGGAGGTCCAAGGCAAGAAGGTAAAGGTAAATGGGTTATATATGTTTTTGAGGTATTGTGAAGCATATGACTTTGTATCGTTGGTTGTGACTTGTAAGGTGCCTATTATGTTGATTTTCATGAGATTTTATAAAAATGTCATGAAAGCATAACTGCCAAACAAATGTCCTTTTTAGCATGTTTTGCATATCTTCATACTTAGTACGTGTGTTGTACTAACCCCTTTCTTCTATTTAACGACAAGTGTAGGTTATGGTAACTAGGAAGAGATTGTGCTTTGGAGTTGCTTCGATTGCTTCACTCTTCCAAGTCTTTGGTATGTCCTCAAAGATTCGAGGAATATGTTTAGAAGTTTCTTAGTCATTGTAATAGACACTTAAGTTTCATTTCATTTGTAAAGGGTCGTGTCCCTTAGTACGTTTTAAGTTCTTGTCTAAGATTGGCTAAAGAGACTTAGTAATTCCGCTTGCGTATTGATGTTTTCAAATGTTGATGACTCTTGAAGTCTTATGATTTTATTGAGTAAAAGTTTTAAATTCTTAGTGATTTTTATGATCTATGCGATGAATGAATGCTAAGTCTTGTATAAGACCTCCGAGAGGTCAAATACGCATGTAACGGCTAGGCGGTGCTCTCAGGTCGTTACAAACCTGGTATCAAAGCATAAAATTTTAAAGATTACTTTTAGGTTCAAACTCTCGAAAGCCACGTCTAGTAGAGTCTTGTTCATCAGTGTGAGTCGCGACACATCTATGAGCAAGAGGCTATAGGACGATAGAATTTTCACTTTCTTTATATTCTTGTGTCATGCCATAGAGCTTAAGTCCATATAATCTCTCTCTTCATTCCCCTATCCGGTGGTCTACTTGATGTGATTACTTGGAAGGGGTGATGTTTCAAGGATAGAGGGAGTAAAAGTTGAGTTTTGATACTTATTATGGTTTATGACTAGATGAAATTATGTGAAAGTAGTTTTGAAAGATTGTGTTGTGATGCCAATTATGGCTATGTGTGACTTATGAGATTTGAAGTATCATATTGGGAAGTTGCTTTTTGTGGTTAATGCTTTGTAGTTGCCCTTGTGATAGATTGAAGTCCTTGTGTAGGCTTGCTCCTAAGAGGGGAAGATGGTGTGACTACCTAGCAAGGTAATTGTGAGAGGATGAAAATTTTTATGAGTAGTGGTGCTTAGGTGGTACCAAATGATGTTGATTGAGTAAACTCATTTCTTGGAGGATAGAGGTAAGACCCTCAATAGTGTAGAATCATTTTATAAAAGGAGTTTTAAGGTTTAGTCTTGAGTTTCTCCGACCTTAGAATTTAAGGGTATGAGGTGGTAAAGAGTTTATTTGGCTCACCCCAAGTGGGGAATAATATGCTCCTAGATGGGTTTACCCTAAGTGGGGGATGATGAGTTTAGTAGTAAGGCTGTTAATATCCTTATCTATTCCTTCTACTCTTATTCAAGTTTGAAATCAAGAGTTCCTAGTAGCTTGTTCATGTTTTGGAGTCTTGCATATGATTATGAGTTGCATGACGTCCTTATGGTATGCATGCCCTAGAGGATATTATGTTATGCATCCTCTTAATGACATTATGATTAAATGATAAGGTTAGTAGTTGATCTATATTTCTCATGATTATTGTGCAATGATTTCCTTATTTGCCTCATGAGTTGAAATGTTGATCATGCCTATGTGTGCTTTCAAAGTTATTGCATATGGGGCCTTAGGATGAAATGATGAGTATGTCCAAAAAATTGGAGAAGGTAATTCCTCCATGTTGGAAATGAAAATGATGTAGTGTGCATCACGAGTATGGAGAAGCTAGTTCCTCCTTATATGATATGAAATGATGAGCTTTTGTTTTTGATAAGTTGCTTAAATTGATTTATGAGATGACTAGTTGAGCATGCCTTGACGTGATCTTGATATTGCATGAGTATGCTTTTGGGAGAAATTGTATGGTCAGCCGATAAATGTTGTAATGAGCATGATATGCTATGGAGAAGGAAATTCCTCCAAAGAAATGAGAAATGGTAAAGTTTTGTGCATATTGAGTGGTAGATGTTATTCCTACTTCCTTGAATTGCATGAAAGTCTGCTAATGATGTTTTTTATGTGGAGTTGATGTTTCCTCCTTGATATGTGCTGTAGTATTGATATTACATGCTTGTTGTGGGCTGCTAGTCCTAGAGACCTTACTCTATAATGTTTGAAGTGTCATTCGAGGACGAATGTCCCCAAGTGGGGGATATTGTAACGTCCCTCAAAATGAAATAGGATAATTAGATCTTCACATGCATGTTAGTAGTTGATAAAATTGTATAAATGTTTTAAAATGAGTTTATAGGTCAGTTTAGTTGAGTTTGAAGTCAAACGTCAAAGAGACGTTCAAGACGTTAGAAAACTAGTTGTTTGCGTGCTAGAGTGTTCTAGTGGGTGTTGCATGTTTTTCTGTGTTGTTTGGAGTCTAAAATCAGTGGAGGTGACCCTAGTGTCTTTATAAATGTTTTTAGGGTCAAAACATTCGGGTACGACTCCCCGGGACCACCCTAAGGGTCCCCAAGGAGGACCCCAACCCTTGGCCGAGCAAGCTGCCAAGGCAGATTGAAAATTACTTTGAGGGAGCATGTCCACGTCGCGGACTAGCTCCACCATGGGTCAAATGTTTGGTCTACGTCGCGAACATATCGCGGACTCCACTGTCTCGGATTTTAATTTCTAGAAACTTGGGGGAACACCTCTGTGTCGCGAACTTGTTTTCCGACGAAATCTGCGAAAATAAAACTGTAGTTTGACTTGTTTTAAAAGTCCAACTAAGCGAGGGGTAGTTTGGGTACTTTGGGGAATTATTATAATCGGTTATTCTACCTATTTTAGGGTATTTTAAATGTTTAAAACCCCAAGATCTAGAATTAGACCTCATTATCAATTGTACCTTCCCTCTCAAATAAATTTCTCTCTCTAGATATCCATGGAAGCCATTGATGAAGCTTCAAGCTAGAGTATGGGTTCCTACTGATTTCTCTTCAAATTCCTAAGGAAATTAATCACAAAGGTATGTGGATTTTATCTTTGATTCTCCTTTCAATCATAGAGCCAAATCAAAGTGATTTCAATGTTTTTCAAAAACCCTAAAAACCCCAATTTCAATTCTAAGCTTGGGTTCTTGCATGAAAGTTTTTTAAATGATGATTTATGTTAATATTGATGATTTTAAGATAAAAAACTCCATGAACCCTTGCATATCTTGAAATCCTAAATTTTGGGTCTAAATTGGGTCTATTGATTATGAGCTAATAATGTGATATTAATGTGTAGATTGTTATGTGCTATTGATTGATGTATTGTTCTATATTGAATTATGAAAAATTGATGGTCAATTGTGTTACATTGGATGTTGGCCTTGAATGGGCTATTGTGACCTACAGTTTGTTATGATGATGAAGTTCTGAATTGATTATTGATTCTAGTACTTCATATATATATATGTTGTAGATGTTAGAATTGTGTGGTTGATCCCTTTGAAAGTGGGGAGGTGTTTACTTTATGATCATGTTGTGATCATGGCTTTGTAGGCAAAGTTGAATGATTGTTGTTTTGAGTAATGTTGATTATGTGAAGGTAATGTGATATGAGGTAAATTTGTGTATGATCTAAGAGAATGAAAGGTGACCTTCTGTAGAGACTTTATGTGTTATGCTTGGTTGTTGTCTTCTATGAATAACTTATAATGAAAGAGAGGTTATGATAGATTATATTTACCTACTCTCACACCTAGCGAAGAATGAATGAAAGAATGTGAGGATGAATGAAAAGAGTGGGAGTTAATGCTAATGAATGAAAGTTGGATCTATTGTAAGGATAGACCCATGTGTAGAGACTTTATGTGTTATGCTTGGTTGTTGTCTTCTATGAATAACTTATAATGAAAGAGAGGTTATGATAGATTATATTTACCTACTCTCACACCTAGCGAAGAATGAATGAAAGAATGTGAGGATGAATGAAAAGAGTGGGAGTTAATGCTAATGAATGAAAGTTGGATCTATTGTAAGGATAGACCCATGTAGTACTCCTTTAAATGAATAGGGTTCCTAGATGAAAGGTTTTCTCATCTTTGAATCCAAGAGCTTCCTTAATGAATGAAAGAGGGTTAGGATGGGTATTCCTTCATGATTTGAGATGACAATACTTAGTAGCAATCTGTATCCCTAAATGAATGAATGTTGGGTCTATTGTAAGGATAGTCTTCTACTGTACTCCTTTAAATGAATGGGGTTCCTAGATGAAAGGTTTTCTCATCTTTGAATCCAAGAGCTTTCTTAATGAATGAATGTGGGTTAGGATGGGTATTCCTTCGTGAGTTGAGATGAGAATACTTAGTATCTTAACCCTAAATGAATGAATGTTGGGCTAGGATGGGTACTCCTTCGTGAGTTGAGATGACAGTACTTAGTAGCAATCCTTATCCCTAAATTAATGAATGAAATGAATGTCCAAAATCTGTGGGGGAGTAATGTCTAGCACCGAGAGGATATGAAGATGGGTGGATACTCCTTCGTTAGTTGATATGTGAGTATTTAGTAGCAACTCTTAAGATGGGTGCCCCGTCGTTAGTTTAGATGTGGGTACTTAGAAGAAATCCTTATATCCCTTAACTATGTGCCCACATAGGACTAGCTAGTAGTCTCTACCACGTAAAGGCTAAAAGAATGACCCTACCTTAGGCAAGTGGGGATCCCTTATCCGGTAACGGTACTATCGGGATTCCATGTCAAGCTCCATGGTCTATGTCGGTTAAGGCTCTCCCCCACATTTATGAATGATTGAACTAGGGTCTCTTAAGGGTGTACTACTTAGGATAGGTGGTGGAGTGGGATATCATCTAGATATTCCACAAGTAGACATTTAAGGAAGATCTTGGTGTGTCTTAGTAATGATAATTAATGAATGAGTCTTACTGGGCTAATTAATGAAAGTGTTGGTATTTTGGTCCATCGGTGCCTTAGGGGAAATCATCTGCGCCAGTGTAAAAACATAAATTCAACATTTTGACGATCAGTGTTCTAGTTTTATGAAGTGACTTGTTGGCTTATGTGCTTATATGCATGGTATGCATGGTAAGTGCACTTTGTGTGACCTTAAGGTGGTGCCTTAGTGTGGGTGATGGTATGGGACGTTACCCATACATTGCACAAAGGTATTGCTTAAGGGTTACTTAAGGTGGAGGTCCAAGGCAAGAAGGTAAAAGTAAATGGGTTATGTATGTTTATGAGGTATTGTGAATCATATGACTTTGTATCGTTGGTTGTGACTTGTAAGGTGCCTATTATGTTGATGTTGATGAGATTTTATCAAAATGGCATGAAAGCATAACTCCAAACAAATGTCCTTTATAGCGTGTTTTGCATATCTTCTTACTTAGTACGTGTGTTGTACTAACCCATTTCTTCTATTTTACTACAACTGTAGGTTGTGGTAACTAGGAAGAGATTGTGCTTTGGAGTTGCTTGGATTGCTTCACTTTTCCTAGTCTTTGGTATGTCCTCCAGATTCGAGGATTTTGTTTAGAAGTATCTTAGTCATTGTAATATACACTTAAGTTTCATTTCATTTGTAAAGGGCCGTGTCCCTTAATACGTTTTAAGTTCTTGTCTAAGATTGGCTAAAGAGACTTAGTAGTTCCGCTTGCGTATTGATGTTTTCAAATGTTGATGACTCTTGAAGTCTTATGGTTTTATTGAGTAAAGTTTTAAATTCTTAATGATTTTTATGATCTATGCGATGAATGAATGCTAAGGCTTGTATAAGACCACCGAGAGGTCGAATACGCATGTAACGGCTAGGGGGTGCTCTCGAGTCGTTACAAACTTGGTATCAACGCATAAGGTTTTAAAGATTACTTTTAGGTTCAACATCTCGAAAGCCACGTCTAGTAGAGTCTTGTTCATCGGTGTGAGTCGCGATATATCTATGAGTGAGAGGCTATAGGACGATAGAAGTTTCACTTTCTTTATACTCTTGTGTCGTGCCATAGAGCTTAATTCCATATGATCTCTCTCTTTATTCCCTTGTCCGGTGGTCTACTAGATGTGATTACTTGGAATGGGTAGTGTTTCAAGGATTGAGGGAGTAAAAAGTGAGTGTTGATGCTTATTATGGTTTATGACTAGATGAAATTATGTGAAACTACTTTTAGAAGATTGTGTTGTGATGCCAATTATGGATATGTGTGACTTATGAAATTTGAAGTAACATTTTGGGAAGTTGCTTTTTGGGGTTAATGCTTTGTAGTTCCCCTTGTGATAGATTGAAGTCCTTGTGTAGGCTTGCTCCTAAAAGGGGAAGATGGTGTGACTACCTAGCAAGGTATTTGTGAGAGAATAATTTTCTTTTTTGAGTAGTGCTGCTTAGGTGGTACCAAATGATGTTGATTGAGTAAACTCATTTCTTGGAGGATAGAGGTAAGACCCTCAATAGTGTAGAATCATTTTATAAAGAGAAAATAGGCAAAAGCCCCCCTAACCTATAGCCAGATTTCCAACTACACACTCATACTTCACGGGGGTCCTATTACCCCCTCTTAATTATTTTAAAATGAAATAAGTAGCCCCTTAAAACATCATAACCAGATATGTGTCTTGTGGTGAAACACACGCGCTTGACACGTGTATTTCACCTTTTGATCTTTTTTTTTAAAACGTTTTTTTCTCTTTCTTCTTCACTCATTTTTAGTTCTAATTTTCTTTATTCTTCTCCCTTTCTGACTTATTATTTTTTTTTTAAAAACAATTTAAGGTCTATGTTTATGAATGTATTTTGGATCTTCAAATTTGAAACATGTTGATAACATAGATGACTGCTAATTATTTGAAGCTAAATACATTGAGTTTGATTGAGTTTATGGTTGCGATTTTTAGATTGGAAGAAACACCGGAATTTCATGGAAATCGACAAGCTTCCATATGAAATTATTGAATCTATATTCTTGAAGTGGGAGCAACTTTCAGATGATTTGAAGAGTTCTTTATGTTTGAGAATTGAAAACTGAAGCTCATGGTTTAAAATGTGAAGTATTAACTTGAAACCTCCATTAAAGTTAGTTCAAAAGCTTGAGCTAAAAATTCAACTTGCCACAACGAGCACCTTTTTGAGTGGGTAATATATAAAGAAGACTCGAAACTCCGAGGGAAGCTTATATCTAAAATTTAGGGCAATTTGGAGAAGATTTAGAGTGGTTTCGCATCAAATTTCAGAACAATGGAACAAAGAAGATGAAGAACATAAATTTTTCAGATTCGCTGGAAATTGCCCGGTTATTAAAATTAGTAGTGGATCTGGTAGGAATTAAATATAGGATAAAAAATTATCCTAGTATTAAAAGTTTATTGAAGAAATGGGTATCCCTGTATTATTATTAAGCTTATCCAAGCTTAAATTTTCTTTGATTTAAAAGATTTTTGATACATAAATCAAAGATTTTTGATATATAATTCTTGATTGTGGAGAGTAATGAGTGAAATTGCTATAAATGATTTGTGGTGTATCATTAATGTAGTGATAGCGATGGTTTCAAGATAGTGAAGAAATTTGGTGCTGCCATTGATGCTCAATCCAATTGCTATGAAGAAGAAAAAAATCAAGAAAAAAAAGAAGAAAAAAGATACATATATTTAAGAAAATAAAAATAAAAATTTAATACTGGTTTTTGGTCTTCACTCTCTTAAAGAGAGTGAGATACACTCACTTTGCCAGGTAAGCGTTCAGGGAGGTAATAATTCCAATTTTAAACAATTCAGGGGGGGGATAGGACCCCCTTGAAGTATGAGTGTGTAGTTGGAAATTCGGTTATAGATTAGGGGGGCATTTGGCCATTTTCTCTTTTAGTAAAGGTGTTTTAAGGTTTAGTTTTGAGTTGCTCCGACCTTAGAATTTAAGGGTATGAGGTGGTGAAGATTTTATTTGGCTCAACCCAAGTGGGGAATAATGTTCTCCTAGATGGGTTTACCCTAAGTGGGGGATGATGAGTTGAGTAGTAATTGTCTAAATGCATTAAGTTGAATCAACGATTTATGTTGAGATGCGAATGGAGCTTGTCTTGTGTAGCCTTAAGGATCACTTGGCTGTGGTACGGAGAGGTAGTATGGGATGCCTCACCATGTCTTACTTAGGTGAGTCTTGGGATGACATTTGATGAGTGTTTTAGTTTTATGAAGTGACTTGTTGTCTAATGTGCTTATATGCCTTATGTGATTAGTTGGTGAAGGTTGAGGTATGCGTGGTAAGTGCACTTTGTGTGACCTTAAGGTGGTGCCTTAGTGTGGGTGATGGTATGGGACGTTGCCCATACATTGCACAAAGGTATTTCTTAATGGGTTACTTAAGGTGGAGGTCCAAGGCAAGAAGGTAAAGGTAAATGGGTTATGTATGTTTATGAGGTATTGTGAAGCATATGACTTTGTATTGTTGGTTGTGACTTGTAAGGTGCCTATTATGTTGATGTTCATGAGATTTTATCAAATGGCATGAAAGCATAACTTCCAAAAAAATGTCCTTTTTAGAATGTTTTGCATATCTTCATACTTAGTATGTGTGCTATACTAACCGCTTTCTTCTAGTTTACTACAAGTGTAGGTTGTGGTAACTAGGAAGAGATTGTGCTTTGGAGTTGCTTGTATTGCTTCACTCTTACAAGTCTTTGGTATGTCCTCAAGATTCGAGGAATATGTTTAGAAGTTTCTTAGTCATTGTAATAGACACTTAAGTTTCATTTCATTTGTAAAGGGCCATGTCCCTTAGTACGTTTTAAGTCCTTGTCTAAGATTGGCTAAAGAGACTTAGTAGTTCCGCTTGCGTATTGATGTTGTCAAATGTTGATGACTTCTTGAAGTCTTATGGTTTAATTGAGTAAAAGTTTTAAATTCTTGGTGAATTTTATGATCTATGCAATGAATGAATGCTAAGGCTTGTAAAACACCTCCTAAAGGTCGAATACCCGTGTAACGGCTAGGGGGTGCTC
>NW_006239082.1:829120-829931 GCF_000226075.1 Solanum tuberosum | reverse complement strand
TGCATATCGGGCCTTATGATGAAATAATGAGTATGTCTAAAAAAATTGAGAAGGTAGTTCCTCCATGTTGGAAATGAAAATGATGAAGTGTGCATCACGATTATGGAGAAGCTAGTTCCTCCTTATATGATATGAAATGATGAGCTTTTGTTTATGATAAGTTGCTTAAATTGATTTATGAGATGAATAGTTGAGCATGCCTTGATGTGATCTTGATGTTGCATGAGTATGCTTTTGGGAGAAATTGTATGGTGAGCCTATAAATGTTGTAATGAGCATGATATGCTATGGAGAAGGAAGTTCCTCGAAAGAAATGAGAAATGGTAAAGTTTTGTGCATATTGAGTGGTAGATGTTATTTCTACTTCCTTGAATTGCATGAATGTCTTGTTGTGATGTTTTTTATGAGGAGTTGATGTTTCCTCCTTGATATGTGTTGTAGTATTGATATTACATGCTTGTTGTGGGCTGCTAGTCCTAGAGACCTTACTCTATAATGTTTGTAGTGTCATTCGAGGACAAATGTTCCCAAGTGGGGGATATTGTAACACCCCTCAAAATGAAATAGGATAATTAGAGCTTCACATGCGTATTAGTAGTTGATAAACTTGTAATAAATGTTTGAAAATGAGCTTATAGGTCAGTTTAGTTTGAGTTTGAAGTCAAACGTCAAAGAGACGTTCAAGACATTCGAAAACTAGTTGTTTGTGTGCTAGTGTGTTCTAGTGTGTCTTGCTTGTTTTTATGTGTTGTTTGGAGTCTAAAATCAGTGGAGGTGACCCTAGTGTCTTAATAAATGTTTTAAGGGTCAA
>NW_006239082.1:825620-827804 GCF_000226075.1 Solanum tuberosum | reverse complement strand
GCATTGTATTGCATCCCATATACTTAGTACATTCAAATGTACTAACGCATACTCTATGCCTACATGATGTCACCATGTAGGGACCGGAGCACCGCTTGACCATCCTCCTCCGCGTGGCTAATACGATTTTTCTATCGAGGTTATTGGTGAGTCCTCCATTCCGGGGACGTTGCTCATGATCTTTTGCTATGTATAAGACTTTTCTTTTTAGTTATGTTTTGACTATGAGGGTGAGCCCGGTAGTTTGTCTTGGCCCCCTCTAAGTACTCATGTTTAGAGGTGGTGTTGGACAAGTTGTGTATTATGCTTGAGCTTGACTCATCTATGGTATTTATGTATCATTCTATTTTTCTCTTGCTCCCTTAGTCTCGACTTCCCCTTGATTATGCTTATCGCTTATGGTCATTTTAATTGCTTCCGGGACCAAGGATGTGTAATGATATGCTATGAGGCTTGTTTGGGGTTCCTTCGGGTTCCCCATTCGTCGGTCACGTCTAGGCCCTAGGCTTGGGTCGTGACAGTGACCCTAGTGTCTTGATAAATGTATTTAGGGTCAACACGTTCGGGTACGACTCCCCGGGACAACCCTAAGGGTCCCCGATGAGGATTCCAACCCTTGGCCGAGCAAGCTGCCAAGGCAGCTTGAAAATATACTTGGAGGGAACATGTCCGCGTTGTGGACTCGATCCACCAAGGGACAAATGTTTGGTCTGCGTCGCGGACTTGTCGCGGACTCTACTGTCTCAGATTTTAATTTCTAAAAACTTGCGGGAAGCACCTCCGCGTCGCTAACTTGTTTCCCGACAAAATCTGCGAAAATAAAACTCAAGTTTGACTTGTTTAAAAGGTCCAACTAAGTGAGGGGTAGTTTGGGTACTTTGGGGAATTATTATAATCGGTTATTCTACCTATTTCAGGGTATTTTAAATGGTTAAAACCCCAAGACCTAGAATTAGACCTCATTATCAATTGAACCTTCCCTCTCAAATAAATTTCTCTCTCTAGATCTCGATGGAAGACATTGATGAAGCTTCAAGCTAGGGTATGGGTTCCTACTGATTTCTCTTCAAATTCCTAAGGAAATTAATCACAAAGGTATGGGGATTTTATCTTTGATTCTCCTTTCAATCATAGAGCCAAATCAAAGTGATTTCAATGTTTTTCAAAAACCCCATAAACCCCAATTTCAATTCTAAGCTTGGGTTTGTCGCACCCTATTTCGAACCGGCCGAAACAGTTCACAACATAATATGGCTGTCACTCTGATTTTGGAAAAAATTGTTTTTGTTTTAGAGTCGCCACCTAAATTTTAAGGAAAATATTAGGAAAACCATTTTTTATTTATGTAAATGTAAACTCTGTTTTGATTTGCGAAACCAGTGATTCTGAGTAAGGGTTTTGGTTACTCTAGGGGTAGGTGTTAAGCACCCCTCAGAGCCTATCCGAGGATAGTCCTTGAACTCAATTTAGGAAAATATGATTAGGAAAACTTGTTTATTTATTTTCTTTAAAAATCAATGATAAGTTAATTGGTTAGTTTAAGAAAAGAGTAAAATACAAGATATGATATATATATATATGTCTTATAAAATAGATTTAATAGTTGTAAAAATAAACAAATGTACTTAGATGTATAATAAATCCATATAAAAAAATATATAGTTGTATCATAATAAAATTATCCTAAAAATATATAGATGTTGAATTTGCGAAAATATGTCGTCTTATTAAGACGTGAAAAATAAGATAGTAGTTGGGTGTGACTATGTAGTAATATGTGATGTGTAGTTTGAATGAAAATATATAAAATAGAATTTCCTAAAAATTAAAATAAATAAATAATAAATATACTAAATGTTAAAATATTGGATAGAATTTGTGATCTAAAATTATGTTTAATATAAAGTGTAGTATATACATGTAAGTTGTTTTTTTTTTTTTTTTATAAAAAAAATGTGAATGTTTATTATTCTATTTACATGTAGAGATAAGTTGACATTTGTAAAAGTGATATGTAGTAAAATGATATGTATATTCAAGTGTAGGAATTTATAAATTCTATAAAAAATAAATAAGTAACATTTGCAAAAGTGGTAATAGAGTATAACAAAATAATAGGTCATGTGTAGAGAATAATAAATCTAAAATATAAAATTTATACCTTTATGTGTATGACATATATAT
>NW_006239082.1:824906-825546 GCF_000226075.1 Solanum tuberosum | reverse complement strand
CTAAAATTTTGAAATAGCATGTTAAAAGATTAAAATGTTTTAGCAATATTTGATCCAAAAAAAAAAAACTAATAATAAGAATAGTCAATATACTTTATAAAGAGGTGATTGTAAAGAGTATAAAAAAATAAAATTTGAAATAGCGTGTTACAAGATTAAAATATTTTTAGCAATGCTTGGTTCGAAAAAATAAGACTAGTCAATACATTTTGTAAGGGGTGATGTAAAGAGTATAAAAATAGACCTAACTATTGAGACTTATTCTACAATTTACATTTTTTTAATTTTTTTGCTAATAAAATACAAGGGCCTACTTCCCTACTTGTTTTAAAAATATGTATGTCTAAATGTAAATACCTTAACCTTAAGTAATCTCTAAAGGTAATTATTCTAGCCTTTAATCTAGATTCAAATTTTATTTGGAGATCCTAAGCGATGAATTAAGCCTAAATGAATATTATTTTAGCTTCTTTTGAAACATCCTTTGGAAAACTCTTAAACCATAAGTTCCTTTTTCCTTAGCTTGAAAGGGCTGAAAAGAATGTTATAGGTAAAAATGCTAACCCATTTTTTAAAAATAATATTTTTGTATCATTTATTCTAAAAGTATTTCCACAAAATTCACAAACAAATAATATTA
>NW_006239082.1:750550-824726 GCF_000226075.1 Solanum tuberosum | reverse complement strand
TTAGCAACAACATCAAATACAAGTAAGCAATAAATGAATGATGAGCCAAATATTTCACGTGATAAAAAAAATTAACTACATTTAAGAGAAAACATCTAACCTCTCCTATCCTCTTTAAGGAGGTTGGATTGCATCTCCCTTAATCTTTTAGCAACAAAATAAACATAACTTTGTGACTAGGAATATGCTATCAAACAACATTCAACTAACTACTTTGATCACACCAAGAAAAAGCTTGAAGCAGATTCATTAAAGACAAAACAAGTTCAAAACTCAATTTGATTTAAGCAATTTTTCATAAGAAAGGACAAAGAAGAGAACAGGGAGATATAAAAATGACTTTACACCAAAACAAGTTGTCAAATTCTAATGGGAATCTAAAGACAAAAAATTAATGGTTTTAGGATGCATAAGAGTTGTGATACAAGCTCTCATTTATCCGAGCCTAGCTCTTTGGAGAATGCTAAAGGGCAACACCAAACGTAAGCTATTTCTCATTCAAACAGGCCCTCGAATGACATTGAGAACCAATGGGTCAGTTAGTTGGCAAATCACACTAACAAGTTTGCGAAATAGGCAAGCAAGGATGATGTTTCCACAAGGACGGACTCTTGTCATATAAAAAGAGGTGGAAACTTTGGAACCTATAGAACTAAACATAACATTTTTAGATCACATTCTTGACATGAAAGAGTACATGAGTTGTATCTCGAGTTATGTTCATCTAAAGGGGTGCAACGAAAAAGAAGTCAATAGTCACATAGTACGTATTTCAAAAAAATTGGAAAAGAAGATGATATATTAGGTAATTAGGAGCACCTATCGATTTGGGAATTCGGTTTTTTTAAAATAAAAAAAGAACTACTGCACACTCACATGTTAGGACAAACCCAATGCTCAACATTCAAGCAAAGGAAGGACTGATTTTAATTATGTTAAGTGTTTTAGCGCATAGTAAATGAGAATAACTTTATCTTTTGAAATACAGAAGCATGTATCAAACAAAGAATTGTTCTTAAACATTCGAACAACAAGAAGAGACTAGTATAAACAATGGGAAGACTATAGCCGCAAACTATCAACACAACAGAGAATGAAAACCAAAAAAAAATTGAAGCAACTATTAGAATTTAACTGAGATCCGATTCACTGGCCGTAGCTAATAAAATGACTGAACTTATAAAAAAAAATCAGTCTAGGCTGTTAAGTTTTCTTCAAAACCCAAAATATATAATATGATGTACAAATCTATGATCAAAAACCCACACCAGATGGTTTATACAACTGTACATTTTGACTATTATAAATACTTATCATGAAGGGACTGAAATTGGGAGCAAAATCAGAATGAAGTTAAGAAAATCTCAATGGTTACAAAGATAAACACATACAAGCATATAACAGGCACAATAGATGTTTACGAGTTGTACATGATTTATATTCAACAAAAAAAAAAACTGTAAGCAAATAGATTTAACTACTAACTTACGAAGATGCAGAATCTAAAGTACATAAATTGGTTTTGTTGAAACTGAAGTCGAAACAGGAAAGTTAAATGCTGAAAAATGGAGGAAAGGAGATTACAGACTCTTAACACACATCTTAGAACATGGTATCTTCTTTTCCAGAAAGATAGGATGGCAAAGCCCCTTTTTTAAAAAAAATAATGATCAAAATTTTGATGACACAATTATTTCAACCCAACTGAAGGAGTATAAAATAATTTACCAGAGTAGAAAGACAAAGAAGCTCTTATCGTATTAGTCATATCAGCATGTATTGAGAAGAAACACACTCAACATATGCTCGACTGGACAGATTTAAGACGGTAACAACAAAGGGGCATACTAGCACTCTTGCTGGAAAGAAACAAGATGCAGAACCGTCAATCTATAAACCCATTTTTGAAGCAGATTTAAATAAAGAAATATTAACACAGATCGTGAAGATGCAAACGATTAGCAGGCTGGTTCAAACAAAATAACTTACAAATAAAACCTACAGCGATCAGACCACAAAATGTTTTTTCTTGAAATTAAATAATAGAGAAGCGGAAAAAAGGAAGAAGATTACCTTGTGTTGAGCAGCAAACTAAGGCTTCAATGTCAAGGATTCCAACTTCAATTTCTCTTCTCCGAACTCGACTTCAAGGAAATAAAATAAGAAGAATGTTGTTGTTTTCGTTGCCTCTCTTAGATAATTTCTAGAATCCCCCTGTTCTTTTCGCTGGTTCTCTTTTTTATAGCCGATTTGGGGCATCTACTACGTTCAAAAAATCAGTGATGGAACCTTACACCCATCAGATTAAAGGGACAACTAGCCCAAATCCGATGGTTCTTCACGCCTTTCGCCTTTTTCAAGCGTAGCAGTGGCGGTAGTGAGGCTTTTGAGGTCTGTTTTGGTTCACAAAAGATGATGGAAGGGATGTAAAGTTGATAGGAAGAGGCTATGATTGATGGACGGCGGAGGGGGATACATTGATGACCACCAAAAATTGCCATTTTCCGGTGGTCTGTATGCGGAAACGCTGGCAGAGGAGTGAGATGAGCGTGAAAGGGGCCTGGGGAAGAAGGAAAACGTTCCTGGGAAAGGGAAAAAGTTCGACAGGCATAGGAGTTGTACTTATTTTGGGAAAAATGAGATCGAATCTAAAGAAACACAATCCATGTGCTCGCCTACGTGGCATACATGGATTGGCCGGTTTAAATAAGACTTGGATTGCCAAATTTGCTCAAATTAAATTCGTTTAAATTATAACTACTTTCTTTATTAAATAGCCATAAGTGATAATTATTTTGCAAGATTAACTTATTTGATAAAATTAGTCACTCTTAAAATTAAATTAATATAAATTAGTAAATCATTAATTAACTAAGCTTTGCAATTTTAATAAATGCGCGAAAAATATCTATTGTGACAAAAGGAATTATATTTGAACAAAAAAAAAATAGATTCGATTCTTAAGAACGACACTTATTTTTAAAAAAAATGAGAAAGTAAGTAGTAATATAATATATTTAATTTTGCATAAAATATCATTTATGAAACAAATTTATCAAGTCAAATAAATAATTAAAAATCCTTTTGTATTCCTATAAAAATTCATAACATATATATTTTATTATTATAATTATAATTATTACTATAGTTAAATGTGGAGAGCCAAAATTGAGTGTCAACAGGGTTCTTGCATGAAATTATTTGAAATAATGATTTATGTTAATATTGATGGTTTTAAGATCAAAAACTCCATGAACCCTTGTATATCTTGAAATCCTAAATTTTGGGTCTAAATTGGGTCTATTGATTATGAGCTAATAATGTGATATTAATGTGTAGATTGTTATGGGCTATTGAATGATGTATTGTTCTATATTGAAATATGAGGAATTCATGGTCAATTGTGTTACATTGGATGTTGGCCTTGAATAAGCAATTGTGACCTAAGGTTTGTGATGAAGATGAAGTTGTGAATATAATATTGATTCTAGTACTTCATACATATATGTTGTAGATGTTAGAATTGTGTGGTTGATCCCTTTAAAAGTGGGGAGGTGTTTGCTTTAAGAGAATGTTGTGATTGTAGGCAAAGTTAAATGATTGTTGTTTTCAGTAATGTTGATTTTTGTGAACGTCATGTGATATGATGTAAATATGTGTACGGTCTAAGAGCATGAAAGGTGACATTGTGTAGACTTTATGTGTTATGCTTGGTTGTTGTCTTATTTGAATGATTTACAATGAAAGTGAGGTTAGGATAGATTATGTTTACCTACTCTCACACCTAGCGAAGAATAAATGAAAGAATGTGAGGATGAATGAAAAGAAAGGGAGTTAATGCTAATGAATGAAAGTTGGGTCTATTGTAAGGATAATCCCTTATAGTACTCCTTCAAATGAATGGGGTTCCTAGATGAAATGTTTTCTCATCTTTGAATCCAAGATCTTCCTTAATGAATGAATGAGGGTTAGGATGGGTATTCCTTCGTGAGTTGAGATGAGAATACTTAGTAGCAATCCTTATCCCTAAATGAATGAATATTGGGTCTATTGTATAGATAGTGTTATATTGCACTCCTTTAAATGAATGGGGGTTCCTATATGGAAGGTTTTTCTCATCTTTGAATCCAAGAGCTTTCTTAATGAATGAATGAGGGTTAGGATGGGTATTCCTTCGTGAGTTGAGATAAGAATACTTAGTAGCAATCCTTAACCCTAAATGAATAAATGTTGGGCTAGGATGGGTAGTCCTTCGTGAGTTGAGATGACAGTACTTAGTAGCAATCCTTATCCCTAAATGAATGAATGAAATAAATGTCCTAACTCCGTGGGGGAGTAATGTCAAGCACTGAGAGGATATGAAGATGGGTGGATACTCCTTCGTTGGTTGAGATGTGAGAACTTAGTAGCAACCCTTAAGATGGGTGCCCCGTCGTTAGTTGAGATGTGGGTACTTAGAAGCAATCCATCTATCCCTTAACTATGTGCCCACATAGAATTAGCTAGTTGTCTCTACCACGTAAAGGCTAAAAGAATGACCCTACCTTAGGCAAGTGGGGATCCCTCATCCGGTAAGGGTACTATCGGGATTCCATGTCAAGCTCCATGTAAAGGCTAAAAGAATGACCCTACTTTGAATGTAAGTGCTTATGTTGAATTGAATGTATGTGATGATCTTATGTCATTAATGAATGAAATTGTCTAAATGAATGAATGAACGATTTATGTTGAGTTGTGAATGGAGCTTGTCTTGTGTAGCCTTAAGGATCACTTGGGTGTGGTATAGAGAGGTGGTATGGGCTGCCTCACCATGTCTTACTTAGGTGAGTCTTGGGATGACATTTGATGAGTGTTCTAGTTTTATGAATTGACTTGTTGGCTTATGTGCTTATATGTCTTATGTGATTAATTGATGAAGGTTGAGGTATGCATGGTAAGTGCACTTTGTGTGACCTTAAGGTGGTGCCTTAGTGTGGGTGATGGTATGGGACGTTGCCCATACATTGCACAAAGGTATTGCTTAAGGGTTACTTAAGGTGGAGGTCCAAGGCAAGAAGGTAAAGGTAAATGGGTTATGTATGTTTATGAGGTATTGTGAAGCATATGACTTTGTATCGTTGGTTGTGACTTGTAAGGTGCCTATTATGTTGATGTTCATGAGATTTTATCAAAATAGCATGAAAGCATAACTTCCAAACAAATATCCTTTTTAACATGTTTTGCATATCTTCATACTTAGTATGTGTGTGGTACTAACTCCTTCTTCTATTTTACTACAAGTGTAGGTTGTGGTAACTAGGAAGAGATTGTGCTTTGGAGTTGCTTGGATTGCTTCACTCTTCCAAGTCTTTGGTATGTCCTCAAGATTCGAGGAATATGTTTAGAAGTTTCTTAGTCATTGTAATAGACACTTAAGTTTCATTTCATTTGTAAAGGGTCGTGTCCCTTAGTACGTTTTAACTTCTTGTCTAAGATTGGCTAAAGAGACTTAGTAGTTCCGCTTGCGTACTGATGTTGTCAAATGTTGATGATTCATGAAGTCTTATGGTTTTAACGAGTAAAAGTTTTAAATTCTTAATTATTTTTATGATCTATGCGATGTATGAATGCTAAGGCTTCTAGAAGACCTCCGAGAGGTCGAATACGCATGTAACGGCTAGGGGTGCTCTCGGGTCATTACAAACTTGGTATCAAAGCATAAGGTTTTAAAGATTACTTTTAGGTACAATGCCTCGAAAGCCACGTCTAGTAGAGTCATGTTGACCGGTGTGAGTCGCGACACATCTATGAGCGAGAGGGTATAGGACGATAGAAGTTTCACTTTCTTTATACTCTTGGGTCGTGCCATAGAGCTTAACTCCATATGCTCTCTCTGTTTATTCCCTTGTCCGATGGTCTACTAAATGTGATTACTTGGAAGTGGTGGTGCTTCAAGGAATGAGTGAGTAAAAGGTGAGTTTTGATGCTTATTATGGTTTATGATTAGATGAAATTATCTAGAAGTAGTTTTCAAAGATTGTGTCGTGATGCCAATTATGGATATGTGTGACTTATGAGATTTGAAGTATCATATTGGGAAGTTGCTTTTTGTGGTTAATGCTTTGTAGTTGCCCTTGTGATAGATTGAAGTCCTTGTGTAGGCTTGCTCCTAAGAGGGGAAGATGGTGTGACTACCTAGCAAGGTAATTGTGAGAGGATAAAAAAAAAATTGAGTAGTGGTGCTTAGGTGGTACCAAATGATGTTGAGTGACTAAACTCATTTCTTAGACGATAGAGGTAAGACCTTCAATAGTGTAGAATCATTTTATGAAAGAAGTTTTAAGGTTTAGTCTTGAGTTGCTCCGACCTTAGAATTTAAGGGTATGAGGTGGTGAAGAGTTGATTTGGCTCACCCCAAGTGGGGAATAATGTGCTCCTATATGGGTTTACCCTAAGTGGGGGATGATGAGTTGAGTAGTAAGGTTGTTGATATCCTTATCTTTTCCTTCTATTCTTATTCAAGCTTGAAACCAAGTGTTCCTAGTAGCTTGTTCATGTTTTGGAGTCTTGCATATGATTATGAGTTGCATGATCTCCTTATGGTATGCATGCCCTAGAGGATATTATGTTATGCATCCTCTTAATGACATTATGATTAAATGATAAGGTTAGTAGTTGATCTATATTTCTCATGATTATTGTGCAATGATTTGTTTATTTGCCTCATGAGTTGAAATGTTGATCATGCCTATGTGTGCTTTGAAAGTTATTGCATATCGGGCCTTATGATGAAATGATAAGTATGTCCAAAAGATTGGAGAAGGTAGTTCCTCCTCGTTGGAAATGGAAATGATGTAGTGTGCATCACGAGTATGGGGAAGGTAGTTCCTCCTTATATGATATGAAATGATGAGCTTTTCTTTATGATAAGTTGCTTAAATTGATTTGTGATTTGACTAGTTGAGCATTCCTTGATGTGATCTTGATGTTGCATGAGTATGCTTTTGGGAGAAATAGTATGGTGAGCCTATAAATGTTGTAATGAGCATGATATGCTATGGAGAAGGAAGTTCCTCCAAACAAATGAGAAATGGTAAAGTTTTGTGCATATTAAGTGGTAGATGTTATTCCTACTTCCTTGAATTGCATGATAGTCTTGTTGTGATGTTTTTTATGTGGAGTTGATGTTTCCTCCTAGATATGTGCTTTAGTATTGATATTACATGCTTGTTGTGGGCTGCTAGCCTAGAGACCTTACTCTATAATGTTTGAAGTGTCATTCGAGGACGAATGTTACCAAGTGAGGGATATTGTAACGCCCCTCAAAATGAAATAGGATAATTAGAGCTTCGCATGCGTGTTAGTAGTTGATAAACTAGTATAAATGTTAGAAAATAAGTTTATAGGTCAGTTTAGTTGAGTTTGAAGTCAAACGTCAAAGAGACGTTCGAGACGTTCGAAAACTAGTTGTTTGTGTGTTAGTGTGTTCTAGTGTGTCTTGCATGTTTTTATGTGTTTTTTGGAGTCTAAAATCAATGAAGGTGACCCTAGTGTCTTGATAAATATTTTTAGAGTCAAAACGTTCGGGTACGACTCCCCGGGAACACCTTAATGGTCCCCGAGGAGGACCCCAACCCTTGGCCGAGGAAGCTGCCAAGGCATCTTGAAAATATACTTGGATGGAGCATGTCCACGTCGCAAACTAGCTCCACCAAGGGACAAATGTTTGATCTGCGTTGCGGACATGTCGCGGACTCTACTGTGTCAGATTTTAATTTCTAGAAACTTGCGGGAAAAACTCCGTGTCGCGAACTTATTTCCCGACGAAATCTACAAAAATAAAACTCAAGTTTGACTTATTTAAAAGGTCCAACTAAGTGTGGGGTAGTTTGGCTACTTTGACAAATTAATATAATCGGTTATTCTACCTATTTTAGGGTATTTTAAATGGTTAAAACCCCAAGACCTACAATTAGACCTCATTATCAATTGAACCTTCCCTCTCAAATAAATTTCTCTCTCTAGAACTCCATGGAAGCCATTGATGAAGCTTCAAGCTAGGGTATGGGTTCATACTGATTTTTCTTCAAATTCCTAAGGAAATTAATCACAAAGGTATGGGGATTTTATCTTTGATTCTCCTTTCAATCAAAGAGCCAAATCAAAGTGATTTCAATGTTTTTCAAAAACCCTAAAAACCCCAATTCAATTCTAAGCTTGGGTTCTTGTATGAAAGTATTTGAAATGATGATTTATGTTAATATTGATGGTTTTAAGATCAAAAACTCCATGAACCCTTGCATATCTTGAAATCCTAAATTTTGGGTCTAAAGTGGGTCTATTGATTATGAGCTAATAATGTGATATTAATGTGTAAATTGTTATGCGCTATTGATTGATGTATTATTCTATATTGAATTATGAGGAATTGAGGGTCAATTGTGCTACATTGGATGTTGGCCCTGAATGGGCTATTCTGACCTAAGGTTTGTGATGATGATGAAGTTGTAAAAAGATTACTGATTCTAGTACTTCATATGTATATGTTGTAGATGTTAGAATTGTGTGGTTGATCCCTTTGAAAGTGGAGAGGTGTTTACTTTATGAGCATGTTGTGATCCATGCCTTGTAGGCAAAGTTGAATGATTGTTGTTTTGAGTAATGTTGATTATGTTGAAGGTAATATGATTATGATGTAAATTTTTGTATGGTCTAAGAGCATGAAAGGTGACCTTGTGTAGAGACTTTATGTGTTCTGCTTGGTTGTTGTCTTCTTTGAATGACTTATAATGAAAGTGAGGTTAGGATAGATTATGTTTACCTACTCTCACACCTAGCGAAGAATGTATGAAAGAATGTGAGGATGAATGAAAAGAATGGGAGTTAATGCTAATGAATGAAAGTTGGGTCTATTGGAAGGATAGTCCCATATAGTACTCCTTTAAATGAATGGGGTTCCTAGATGAAAAGTTTTCTCATCTTTGAATCCAAGGGCTTCCTTAATGAATGAATGAGGGTTAGGATGGGTATTCCTTCGTGGGTTGAGATGAGAATACTTAGTAGCAATCCTTATCCGTAAATGAATGAATGTTGGGTCTATTGTAAGGATAGCCTCATATTGTACTCCTTTAAATGAATGGGGTTCCTAGATGAAAGGTTTTCTCATCTTTGAATCCATGAGCTTTCTTAATGAATGAATGAGGGTTAGGATGGTTATTCCTTCGTGAGTTGAGATGAGAATACTTAGTAGCAATCCTTATCCATAAATGAATGAATGAAATGAATGTCCTAACTCCGTGGGGGGGTAAAGTCTAGCACCGAGAGGATATGAAGATGGGTGGATACTCATTCGTTAGTTGAGATGTGAGTATTTAGTAGCAACCCTTAAGATGGGTGCCCCGTCGTTAGTTGAGATGTGGGTACTTAGAAGCAATCCTTCTATCCCTTAACTATGTACCAACATAGGACTAGCTAGTGGTCTCTACCACGTTAAATTTAAAAGAATGACCCTACCTTAGGCAAGTGGGGATCCCTCATCCGGTAAGGGTACTACCGGGATTCCATGTCAAGCTCCATGGTCTATGACGGTTAAGGCTCTCCCCCACATTAATGAATGAATGAACTAGGGTCTCTTAAGGGAGTACTACTTAGGATAGGTGGTGGAATGGGACATCATCTAGACATTGCACAAGTAGACATTTAAGGGAGATCTTGGTGTGTCTTAGTAATGATAATGAATGAATGAGTCTTATTGGGCTAAATAATGAAAGTGTTGGTGTTTGAGCATGCTAATGTGGAACTGAGTCATAATGAATTGAATGGAAGTGCTTATGCTGAATTGAATGTATATAATGATCTTATGTCATTAGTGAATGAAGTTGTCTAAATGCATTATCTTAAATGAACGATTTATGTTAAGTTGTGAATGGAGCTTGTCTTGTGTAGCCTTAAGGATCACTTGGGTGTGGTATGGAGAGGTAGTATGGGCTGCCTCACCATGTCTTACTTAGGTGAGTCTTGGGATGACATATGTTGAGTGTTCTAGTTTTATGAAGTGACTTGTTGGCTTATGTGCTTATATGTCTTATGTGATTAATTGATGAAGGTTGAGGTATGCATGGTAAGTGCACTTTATGTGACCTTAAGTTGGTGCCTTAGTGTGGGTGATGGAATGGGACGTTGCCCATACATTGCACAAAGGTATTGCTTAAGGGTTACTTAAGGTTGAGGTCCAAGGCAAGAAAGTTAAGGTAAATGGGTTATGTATGTTTATGAGGTATTGTGAAGCATATGACTTTGTATCGTTGGTTGTGACTTGTAATGTGCTTATTATGTTGATGTTTATGAGATTTTATCAAAATGGCATGAAAGCATAACTTCCAAACAAATGTCCTTTTTAGCATCTTTTGCATATCTTCATACTTAGTACGTGTGTTGTACTAACCCCTTTCTTCTATTTTACTAAAACTGTAGGTTGTGGTAACTAGGAAGAGGTTATGCTTTGGAGTTCCTTGGATTCCTTCATTCTTCCAAGTCTTTGGTATGTCCTCAAGATTCGAGGAATATGTTTAGAAGTTTATTAGTCATTGTAAAAGACACTTACGTTTCATTTCATTTGTAAATGGTCGTGTCCCTTAGTACATTTTAAGTTCTTGTCTAAGATTGGCTAAAGAGACTTAGAAGTTCCGCTTGGGTATTGATGTTTTCAAATGTTGATGACTCTTGAAGTCTTATGGTATTAATGTGGAAAAGATTTAAATTCTTAGTGAATTTTATGATCTTTGCGATGAATGAAAGCTAAGGCTTGTATAAGACCTCCGAGAGGTCGAATACGCATGTAACGGCTAGGGGTGCTCTCAGGTCATTACAAACTTGGTATCAAAGCATAAGGTTTTAAAGATTACTTTTAGGTTCAATGCCTCGAAAGCCACGTCTAGTAGAGTCTTGCTGACCGGTGTGAGTCGGGACACATCTATGAGCGAGAGGGTATAGGACGATAGAAGTTTCACTTTCTTTATACTCTTGGGTCGTGCCATAGAGCTTAACTCCATATGCTCTCTCTGTTTATTCCCTTGTCCGATGGTCTACTAAATGTGATTACTTGGAAGTGGTGGTGCTTCAAGGAATGAGTGAGTAAAAGGTGAGTTTTGATGCTTATTATGGTTTATGATTAGATGAAATTATCTGGAAGTAGTTTTTGAAGATTGTGTTGTGATGCCAATTATGGATATGTGTAACTTATGAGATTTGAAGTATCATATTGGGAAGTTGCTTTTTGTGGTTAATGCTTCGTAGTTGCCCTTGTGATAGATTGAAGTCCTTGTGTAGGCTTGCTCCTAAGAGGGGAAGATGGTGTGATTACCTAGCAAGGTATTTGTGAGAGGATAAAAAAAAAATAGTAGTAGTGCTTAGGTGGTACCAAATGATGTTGAGTGAGTAAACTCATTTCTTGGAGGATAGAGGTAAGACCTTCAATAGTGTAGAATCATTTTATGAAAGGAGTTTTAAGGTTTAGTCTTGAGTTGCTCCGACCTTAGAATTTAAAGGTATGAGGTGGTGAAGAGTTGATTTGGCTCACCCCAAGTGGGGAATAATGTGCTCCTAGATGGGTTTACCCTAAGTGGGGGATGATGAGTTGAGTAGTAAGGTTGTTGATATCCTTATCTTTTCGTTCTATTCTTATTCAAGCTTGAAACCAAGAGTTCCTAGTAGCTTGTGAATGTTTTGGAGTCTTGCATATGATTATGAGTTGGATGATCTCCTTATGGTATGCATGCCCTAGAGGATATTATGTTATGCAAGCTCTTAATAACATTATGATTAAATGATAAGGTTAGTAGTTTATATATATTTCTCATGATTATTGTGCAATGATTTGCTTATTTGCCTCATGAGTTGAAATGTTGATCATTCCTATGTGTGCTTTGAAAGTTATTGCATATCGAGCCTTATGATGAAATGATGTGTATGTCCAAAAAGTTGTAGAAGGTAGTTCCTCCATGTTGGAAATGAAAATGATGAAGTGTGCATCACGAGTACGGAGAAGGTAGTTCCTCCTTATATGATATGAAATGATGAGCTTCTGTTTATGATAAGTTGCTTAAATTGATTTATGAGATGACTAGTTGAGGATGCCTTGATGTGATATTGATGTTGCATGAGTATGCTTTTGGGAGAAATTGTATGGTTAGCCTATAAATGTTGTAATGAGCATGATATGCTATGGAGAAGGAAGTTCCTCCAAACAAATGAGAAATGGTAAAGTTTTGTGCATATTGAGTGGTAGATGTTATTCCTACTTCCTTGAATTGCATGAAAGTCTTGTCGTAATGTTTTTAATGTGGAGTTGATGTTTCCTCCTTGATATGTGCTATAGTATTGATATTACATGCTTGTTGTGGGTTGCTAGTCCTAGAGACCTTACTCTATAATGTTTGAAGTGTCATTCGAGGATGAATGTTCCCAAATGGGGGATATTGTAATTCCCCTCAAAATGAAATAGGATAATTAGAGCTTCACATGCCTGTTAGTAGTTGATAAACTAGTATTAATGTTAGAAAATGAGTTTATAGGTCAGTTTAGTTGAGTTTGAAGTCAAACATCAAAGAAACGTTCAAGACGTTCGAAAACTAGTGTTTTGCGTGCTAGTGTGTTCTAGTGTGTCTTGCATGTTTTTATGTGTTATTTGCAGTCTAAAATCAGTGGAGGTGACCCTAGTGTCTTGATAAATGTTTTTAGGGTCAAAACGTTCGAGTACGACTCCCCGGGTACACCTTAAGGGTCCCCGAGGAGGACCCCAACCCTTGGCCGAGCAAGCTGCCAAGGCGGCTTGAAAATATACTTGGAGGGAGCATGTCCACGTCACGGACTAGCTCCACCAAGGGCCAAATGTTTGGTCTGCGTCGCGGACATGTCGCGGACTCTACTGTGTTGGATTTTAATTTCTAGAAACTTACGGGAACACCTCAATGTCGCGAACTTGTTTCCCAACGAAATCTGCGAAAATAAAACTCAAGTTTGACTTGTTTAAAAGGTCCAACTAAGTAAGGGGTAGTTTGGGTACTTTGGGGAATTATCATAATCGGTTATTCTACCTATTTTAGGGTATTTTAAATGGTTAAAAACCCCAAGACCTAGAATTAGACCTCATTATCAATTGAACCTTCCCTCTCAAATAAATTTCTCTCTCTAGAACTCCATGGAAGCCATTGATGAAGCTTCAAGCTAGGGTATGAGTTCCTACTGATTTCTCTTCAAATTCCAAAGGAAATTAATCACAAAGGTATGGGGATTTTATCTTTGATTCTCCTTTCAATCAAAGAGCCAAATCAAAGTGATTTCAATGCTTTTCAAAAACCCTAAAACCCCATTCATTCTAAGCTTGGGTTCTTGCATGATAGTATTTGAAATGATGATTTATGTTAATATTGATGGTTTTAAGATCAAAAACTCCAGGAACCCTTGCATAGCTTGAAATCCTAAATTTTGGGTCTAAAGTGGGTCTATTGATTATAAGCTAATAATGTGATATTATTGTGTAGATTGTTATGGGATATTGATTGATGTATTGTTCTATATTTAATTATGAGGAATTGATGGTCAATTGTGTTACATTGGATGTTTGCCTTGAATGGGCAATTGTGACCTAAGGTTTGTGATGATGATAAAGTTGTGAATAGATTATTGATTCTAGTACTTCATATATATATATGTTGTAGATGTTAGAATTGTGTGATTGATCCTTTTGAAAGTGGGGAGGTGTTTACTTTATGAGCATGTTGTGATCACGGCCTTGTAGGCAAAGTTGAATGATTGTTGTTTTGAGTAATGTTGATTATGTGAAGTTAATGTGATATCATATAAATTTGTGTATGGTCTAAGAGCATGAAAGGTGACCTTGTGTAGTAACTTTATGTGTTATTCTTGGTTGTTGTCTTCTTTGAATGACTCATAGATTATGTTTACCTACTCTCACACCTAGCGAAGAATGAATGAAAGAATGTGAGGATGAATGAAAAGAATGGGAGTTAATGCTAATGAATGAAATTTGGGTCTATTGTAAGGATAGTCCCATATAGTACTCCTTTAAATGAATGGGGTTCCTAGATGAAAGGTTTTCTCATCTTTGAATCCAAGAGCTTCCTTAATGAATGAATGAGGTTAGGATGGGTATTCCTTCGTGAGTTGAGATGAGAATACTTAGTTCCAATCCTTATCCCTAAATGAATGAATCTTGGGTCTATTTTAAGGATGGTCTCATATTGTACTCCTTTAAATGAATAGGGTTCCTAGATGAAAGGTTTTCTCATCTTTGAATCCAAGAGCTTCCTTAATGAATGAATGAGGTTAGGATGGGTATTCCTTCGTGAGTTGAGATGAGAATACTTCGTAGCAATCCTTAACCTAATGAATGAATGTTGGGCTAGGATGGGTACTCCTTCGTGAGTTGAGATGAGAGTACTTACTAGCAATCCTTATCCCTAAATGAATGAATGAAATGAATGTGCGAACTCCGTGGGGAAGTAATGTCTAGCACCGAGAGGATTTGAAGATGGGTGGATACTCCTTCGTTAGTTGAGGTGTGAGTATTTAGTAGAAACCCTTAAGATGGGTGCCCCGTCGTTAGTTGAGATGTGGGTACTTAGAAGCAATCCTTCTATCCCTTAACTATGTGCCCATATAGCACTAGCTAGTGGTCTCTACCATGTAAAGGCTAAAAGAATGACCCTACCTTAGGCAAGTGGGGATCCCTCATGCAGTAAGGGTACTACTGGGATACCATGTCAAGCTCTATGGTCCATGTCGGTTAAGGCTCTTCCCCTACATTAATGAATGAATGAACTAGGGTATGTTAAGGGTGTACTACTTAGGATAGGTGGTGGAATGGGACATCATCTAAACATTGCACAAGTAGACATTTAAGGGAGATCTTGGTGTGTCTTAGTAATGATAATGAATGAATGAGTCTTATTGGGCTAATTAATGAAAGTGTTGGTCTTTGAGCATGCTAATGTGAAAGTGAGTCATAATGAATTGAATGTACGTGCTTATGTTGAATTGAATGTATGTGATGATCTTATGTCATTAGTGAATGAAGTTGTCTAAATGCATTAAGTTGAATCAACGATTTATGTTAAGATGTGAATGGATCTTGTCTTGTGTAGCCTTAAGGATCACTTGGGTGTGGTATGGAGAGGTAGTATGGGCTGCCTCACCATGTCTTACTTAGGTGAGTCTTGGGATGACATTTGATGAGTGTTCTAGCGTTATGAAGTGACTTGTTGGCTTATGTGCTTATATGTTTCATGTGATCAATTGGTGAGGGTTGAGGTATGCATGGTAAGTGCACTTTGTGTGACCTTAAGGTGGTGCCTTAGTGTGGGTGATGGTATGGGACGTTACTCATACATTGCACAAAGGTATTGTTTAAGGGTTACTTAAGGTGGAGGTCCAAGGCAAGAAGTTAAAGGTTAATGGGTTATGTATGTTTATGAGGTATTGTGAAGCATATGACTTTGTATTGTTGGTTGTGACTTGTAAGGTGCCTATTATGTTGATGTTCATGAGATTTTATCAAAATGGCATGAAAGCATAACTTCCTTACAAATGTCCTTTTTAGCATGTTTTGCATATCTTCATACTTAGTACGTGTGTTGTACTAACCCTTTTCTTCAATTTACCTACAACTGTAGGTTGTGGTAACTAGGAAGAGATTGTGCTTTGGAGTTGCTTGGATTGCTTCACTCTTCCAAGTGTTTGGTGTGTCCTCAAGATTAGAGGAATATGTTTAGAAGTTTCTTAGTCATTGTAATAGACACTTAAGTTTCATTTCATTTGTAAAGGGTCGTGTCCCTTATTACGTTTTATGTTCTTGTCTAAGATTGGCTAAAGAGACTTAGTAGTTCCGCTTGTTTTCAAATGTTGATGACTCTTGAAGTCTTATGGTTTTATTGAGTAAAAGTTTTAAATTCTTGGTGATTTTTATGATCTATGCGATGAATGAATGCTAAGGCTTGTATAAGACCTTCGAGAGGTCGAATACGCATGTAACGGCTAGGAGGTGCTCTCGAGTCGTTACAGTTTGAGGTCGGTGTAGCTGGGTTGATAGGACCACACTTGGTTCATCAATCCATGGAAAAAGTTAAGATTATTCATAAAAGATTGAAAACAACACAGAGTCCTAAGAAATCCTACACAGATGTTAGGAGAAGAGACTTAGATTTTGAAGTAGATAATTGGCTTTATTTGAAGATTTCACCTATGAAGGGTGTTATGAGATTTGGTAAGAAGAGAAAGCTTAGTCCCCGATATATTGGTCTTTACAGAATATCCAAGACGATTGGTAACGTGGCTTCTGAGTTGGGAGCTACTACAAGAGTTATCAGCAGTCCATCTTATATTTCACATTTCTATGTTGAAGAAGTGTATGGGCGATCTTTCACTTATCATACCCATGGAAGATATTGGTATTAAGGATTGCTTATCTTATGAGGGGATTCTTGTTCAGATTCTAGATCGCCAGGTTCGCAAGTTAAGAACCAAGGAGGTAGCATCAGTCGAGCATATATGGAGAAATCAGTTTGTTGTGGAAGCTACTTAGGAAGTTGAGGAAGATATGAAGAAGATATACCCACATCTCTTTGAGTCCGGAGAAATTCCAAATTAAGGTACTAATCCTTTTTCTTGGTATTTAGTTTAAATCGGCATGTTGTGTTATATATTGCTTGTTTGGTGTTTGAGATGAATGTTAGATGTTACACCCTAAACCTACTTAGAGTAATCTCATTCGAGGACGAATGTTCCCAAGGGGTAGATATTGTAACACCTCGGTTTTTGAAAGAACTAGAATTAGAAATAAACTAAATAGGAATTAGCAAAATCTGAATTTGCAAGATATGAGTTTTGGGGTCAACTTCAAACGACCATAACTTTCAGTACAAGATGTGTTAGGTGGCCCATAAGATATCAAATGAAAGGTGTTGGAATCCTCTTTCCAACGCCACCAAGTCTGCTAAATTTCAAGCTCGTATGAGGGAGATATGCCCATTTGAAGTCGGGTTGTCCAGTTAAGGAAAGCTACCCGGATTTAAGAGGGGTATTTTGGTCTTTTCCTTACCCTATCAGAATTAATTCATTTTTAGAAATTAATTAGGGGTCTAAACAGATTTGGTTCACTTTACACCATCATAATTCACGCTAGGGTTTTAGAACAGAGTTCAAGAAGAGAAAAGAGGAGAAAGGCCAAGATTTCGTCGAGTTCTTGAGGATTTGATTGCGGATTTCGCCAAGAGTTTAATCCCTAAGAGGTATGTGAGTTCACATAGCGTTGGGTTTGTTCACCCCCGTGCCAATCATGTTAATTTCAGTGTAACTTTCATCCTAAAAAGTTGAAGGTTTGATGTTCTTGATTAGTGTTCTTGAATTTGCTTTTGTTCTTGTATTATGATGGGATTGATTAGTTCTTGAGATAATCGTATCGATTTTAGGAGTTGTGTTTTAGTAGATTCTTGTGTACATGTATTGGGTAACTGAATCTAAATAGAAATTGACAAAAAGAATCGAATCTAGTCGAATTAAGGTTAGAAAACGAGAAGAGAAATTTGTCGAATTGATCTGGGGGAGGGCTGGTGCTGCACGCCATTGATGCGCCAGAAGTGTGCCAAAATTGAGTTTCTAAATTTTAGGGGCTGGCTCCCTGCACCAGCAGTGCGCCAGGGTCGCCTTCCCCCACCTGTTTTCCATCGTTTAGATCGTCTGAGTCATTCTAAAGTGTACTAATACTTCCTATCGATTCTAACTATTCTAAATGACTTCTAAACATCTAGAAATCATCCATAAACATGAATCATAAACTTGAATCCATAAATTCAAATTCAAGGTAGAGCTAAGAGTCAAGTCTTGAGAGTTCTTCGAGTCTATTCAAAAAGTCTTTTACAATTGTTTTAAAGTTGTTTTAAGACTTAAGCATGAAGTTTGAGAAACAGTAGAGTCGAATTCATTTCTTTAAGATGTTATATGGGAATAAAGTATTCCCAAGGAGTAAATGTTTTTCACATTTACGTTAAGAGGAAACACCGATTTCCAAAAAGAGTTTTCATGAGCAGTTATGAGTACCATCTCTTTTAAGATATAGATTTTGAGTAATAATCTCAAACCACAAAAAGAGTTATGTTTTTAAACATATGAGATAATTATATTTTGTGAGTAGTATTGAGCACCGATATGGGGACGAGTTCAGATAAGTCTCCATAAACCATGTTGCCAACGTGGGTAAATAGGATCATACTTTTTAGATGATTCCTTATTTCTTTAAAGCATAGCTTAGTTGATCCACTTAGTTGAGAAGTTCTATACCCCGGCAAGGTATAGGACAGTTCTGGCAGCGTGGGCAAGCCGATGTATCATCAAATAGCTCATAGTGATGGTTGTCGGTTAACAGAATCTCCCACAGAGTTACTTGTATTTTCATATACAAAACTAAGTTATTATTGTGTCTTTCAATACACTGAGTTGTTATTTAGTGTTTAAAACTTTTCTTTATAGTGCATCTTTATTTACTGCTTTAAATTGAAATGAGTTGAGTAGAGTTGAGACGAGGTAAGTGTTTATTTCAGCTCACGTTCAAGCTTATGTCTTGTTTAGATTTTCCCTCACATGCTCGAACATTCAATTTACTGACTCCATTTGGCCTGCATCACTTTATGATACAGATACATGTAACTAGGATCAGCATCCAGCACTTTGTTGATCCAGTTGAGCTTGAAAGTTGTTGGTTAGCCTCCTTGCTTCTGGAGAATCCCTTTTATCATTGTTTTGTCATTTCAGTTTGTTTAGATGATCAGGGATCTTGTCCCGACATCCCTCATAGTATTATAGGCTTCATAGATAGATAGTTATAGTTCATTAGTCTTGTTCATTTAAGTTATTAATGTCTTAGACTTGAGTTGCCACTTTGGCTAGTTGAATGCTTATTTCTAAGACATTCTAAGTTTATATATTGAGACAGTTTAGTTAAGATTGTATTTCAGTACATTTTATGTTGAGTAAGTCTTCCGCTAAGAGTTAAGCCAGGCCAAGGGTTCTCTTGGGGCCAGCAATGGTTCTCAAGTTCTAATCGCGTCTAGGGTGTAGGTTTAGGGCATGACATAAGGCATGACATGCTTCGAGGATCTCATTCAGTTCCACTTTCAGAACACAACTCTGAATAATATTGGCAACATATATTTAAAAAGGAACGGTACATCTCATATGTACTTCTTCACATCAAATAGGAATTTTCTATTTTGATGGCTACTTAAATCATCAGGTAACATCCCACACACAATAAAATTAGCAAAATTAGTATACCAAGGAACAGAGGGTGCAGAGATTACCATTACTGATTTATCTGGAAAAGCATCATCAATGTCTATCTCTTCGATCATTCTAGTTTCTACCTCCAACTTTGAAAGATGGCCAACTACTTAGTTCTCACACCCCTTTCTATCTTTTACCTCGAAATCATAATCTTAAAGAAGTAATATCCATCAGATCAGCCTTGGCTTAGCCTCTTTCTTTGCCATTATATACCTTAAGGCTCCGTGGTCCGTGAGAACCAACACTTTGGTACCCAATAAATATTCTCAAAACTTCTCAAACCCATATACTACAGCCAACAACTCTTGTTCCGTTACGGTGTAATTCTTTCGACAACAATTTAGCATTTTGTTAGCATAGTAAATAGGATGAAAGAACTTGTCTTTGTGTTGCCCAAAATCATCTCCTAAAGCCAAACCACTAGCATCGCAGATCATTTAAACAGAGAGATTCCAATAGGGAGCAATTACTATTAGGGTTGAAACAAGCTTCTCTTTAAGTGTTTTGAAAGCCATCATATAAGAGTCATCAAAAACAAATGTGCTTTCTTTTTCAAGAAGTCCACGCAAAGGATTAGCCAACTTAGAGAAATCCTTAATAAACATTGACTTATGAATGTTGAAACTAACTACTTCCTCGTTGATCCAGAATTTTAACTCACCACCTTCCACATTAACCAAGGCCTCGACCATGGCTAGAAATGGTCTACCGAGAATAACCGACATCTCAACATCAATTTCACAATCAAGCACAACAAAATCAACGGGGAACACATATTTGTCAACTTTTACTAGCACATCATACACCACCCCCACTGATTTCTTTATTGAATGACCCACAATTAAAATCCTCACGTTTGTTGGTTTTAGTCTATCAAGCTCAAGCTTTTCAAATATCATCAATAACATCAAATTTATGCTTGCACCTAGATCACATAAAGCTTTTGCAAAGGTACACTTACCAATAGTACATGGGATTGTGAAATCTCCCGGGTCATCTCTCTTAAGGATATTATTTTTTTTCCATTACCGTACCACATGTTTGTGGTGCACAATAGTCTCACAATCTATCATCCTCTTCTTTGTCACCAACTCCTTCATGAATTTATCATAGCCCGGCATTTCAGTCAAGGCATCCATCAATGGAATGTTCACTTTCAAGTCCTTCAATATTTCCACAAACTTTTGAAATTTTGCATTGTCATTTTTCTTTCTCAATCATTGTGGAAATGGAGATATAATCTTGATTAGAGGCAATGTAGATGAATTTTCAACACCACTTTTTAGCACATTTGTCTTTGGCACACTTTCTACTTCTTTCTCTTAATCTTGATTCATTATTGACAATCGCCCTTTGATTATCTGGTTCGTCTGGCCATACTACCTCTTGCAATGCATTCTCACTTCTAGTCACAATGACTGAAACATGGAATGAATTTCTTTGATCCCCATTTCCATTAGACATTTCACACTCATCAAAATTAGCATATGCAAGAGCGATTAGATGCCCTATCGTTTCTTCAAGTGTTTTGATGGACGATGCATGTGAAACTACAATAGTGGATAAGGCTGAGACGTCACTCTTCATCTCTTGAAAATCCATATCTGAACCCTCCACCTTGTCTAGAATTTTAGCCAACAAATCATATGTGTGGGTCTTCAGTTCATAGTTGACCTCTTCACCTTCTCCTCTGCGGCACCTCTTATCAAAACCTTTAGTCCAACCTTGATTTCCGGCAAGCTTAAAATGGCTTGCTGAAAACCCTCTGAGTTTCCACTTCTCATGTGCATCTCCTCTTCATACCCACTCCAGAATATTGCATTTATTGAGTTTATGTCTCTGTGAACATGCTCTGATAGGATTTCAACCTTGGTGGTTAACCAAGCAATGATCTTATCATGCTCTTAGTTCTTTTCTTATTTCTCTTTGATTTTATCCAAATATGGAAGTGATGCATAATTAGCACTCGTGTACCAAGCTTGCTTTATTTTTGTCATCTCAAGTAGTAACTTTGTCGCTTCAGTGAATGAATGTCTGATGATACCTCCTTGCACAAGATGATCAACTAATCTCTTATTCAAAACGTCAAGACTTAGGTAAAAATATTGCGATAGCATCTCATCCGAGAAACCATGTTTGGGACCCGGGGACAATACTCGCTTGAATCGTATCAACGTTTCATGCCATGGTTCCCTACTCATCCTTTCAAAATTTTGAATATTCCTTCTCAATTTCCAAATTTGGACGGAGGAAACAACCTCTCAAGGAAAATTTCTCTCAACTTTTCCCATGAGGTAATAGATATTCTTGGCAACTCAATCAACCATCTAACAGATTCCCTTTCTAAAAAGAAGGAAAGTAGTCTCAACTGCATTAACTCTTGTGATATGCCTTCAGTTGAAAAAGGTTAACACACACTTGCAAATCTTTGGAGGTGCTCAATAGGATCTCCATGCTCTAAACCTCCAAACAACCCCTTTGTGTTGATGAGTTGTAACATTACTTTTGTGATGACAATGTAACCCCCTTGTGCACCGGTGGTAGAAAGATTTCTCCCATCTCATTGGTGGTAAGAGAAACCACCTCCTCTTCTCTTCTAACATCATTGTCTTGTTCATGGCAACTAGAATCATTACCATGGTGCGCATTTATCATCACACCTATCAAAAGGTCACTACAAGAACCCAAGCATAAGACCGTTTAACTACAACACAAATTAATATGCAAATTACTTCATAAACTAAATTTTGAACTATCATTCCCCAACAATGCCACCATTTTTTATAACGCTCAAATCACTCCTCAAAATGAAATAAAAGAGTAAGCGGTCGTTGTCAATAAAATCACCTAAATAAGAGTTGAGATCGAATCCCACAAGGAACAGTATGAGGTTAAGAATTTAATTAAGGAATTAAAATGCAATTAATTCAAATGAAGTTGAGTTAACAATTAGGTGAAGAAATCCACCAACTTTAATGACGAAGTTTCAATCACCAAGTTATCAATGCAGATATAGTCAACAATTCAAGAAATTAACTAACACAAGATGTGTGGGGGTCAAATGTTGATTTCAATTTGGGGTTTCATAGAATTGTTCGTTACAACAATAGAATCACAAATAAACTAGGTCATCATAGTTGACTATAATATTCTATCAATCTCAAAGCATCCTTGTATAGAATCTCTGTTCGGTCTCATCTAATTACCATTCAAAGCAACATAAGACTTTAGCCCTACAATCAAGTACCCTAAATTATAGGTATTGAACAGATTCCCCACTTATATTGGTGTCTTTTGAGTACCATCACAAAATCAAAAGTAGAATTAAGTTGACCACCGAAATTCGTACACTAAGCACTCAGTAATCAGTCAAATATGTGATTGATGGCCATAAAATAGCTCAATTCAATGAACCCACTAGAACAAATCAACACCCAACCCCATAATAACACCTCGAGAGATTGTGGTTTTAGCCACCCATCACAAAAAGTAAATAGATTATACCTTCCATGAAAGCAGCCATAGGAAATGTGAAATCAATCAATTAAGGGTAAACCCACTTTGGATTCAACTTGAATTTTCCAAATTGAAATCTTCTAAAATAAAAGTGTTCTTCTTCAATGGGAATTGTTTCTCTCTCTAAAATGTTCAAAAAATTTCCTCTCTATTTTTCTACCCTTTTTCTCTATCCTCTGGGCTATTTATAGTTTCTCAAAATTTTACCCAAAATTTTGTTCCATGTTTCTTTCGACGACAATAGCTCAGCTCGCCAACCGCATTTGGCGAATTGCCCCTTTTTCTTGGGTTCACCTTTTTCTTGTTTTAAGCTTCAAATGTTTGGGTCTCGTTAGGTGATCCTGTTTGAATTCGCTTTTGTCACTTTGGTGAGTCTCTGAATTCCTCCTCATGTCCCTATTTAAGTCAGCGTTTTATCTGCCAACACTGTAAACTTCAATGACATCCACTTGCTTTATTGTATATTTTTCGGCGGATCGTCCTTCTTGCCTAACTTTGCCTATTGACCTTGAGGGTTGACCCAGTGCTCTATCATTTTGGGCGGTCTCAGATTACTTAGGCGACTCGCCCTTCTCATTAGGCGATCTACAATGCGTAGTGTGCATTTCTTTTTGTGTTTTTGGTCATTCTTTCACACTTCAGTCCTTGCCTTATCCAATTGCTTTCATAGTTGAAAATCAACAATATTGTATTAGAATACGACAAAAAAAGGCATTGAGGACACTAGTTATTGAGCTAAATGGACCTTAAATGAGTGCAAATCTACCACTCATCAGGCACCACCATTGCTAGAATTTTGTTGGGTATGTCATGCATTTGCATATATATATATGTGTGTGTGTGTGTTCAAGACATACGACTACATGAGCATGCCATATATATGTGATTACTATGATGTCAAATGTCGAACATGGAGGCTATTTGAGTTTTAGTATCAGATGGTATCTTTATTATCGTTCTTGATTATAATTATTTATGATTTAACTTTCCACATAACATACAGTATATTTTCATTCGTACTGGCTGACGTCCCATTGCCTAGGGACACTACATGTTGTATTGCAGGTTTAGACAGAGGTCCTAATCGACCTTTGCACTAGAGGTGTCGTCTCAGCTGAAGATTGGTAAGCTCCATTCATTCTGGAGTTGTTGGCTGTCAGTAGGTTTTGCATACTCGAATTTTGTATTTAGTTACTATTGGTATAGTTGGGGTCTTTTCCTAACTAGTTGAGTTGTAGTATTAATACAGACTTGTGGACATACTTTGTTGGGCCTTCATAGCTTCTACTTACAGCCTTGTCAGCTTATGGTATATATGATTTCAGTTGTAGCCTTGTCGGCTGGCTAATCCTTTATCAGCTAAGTTGGCATTGTCGACTCCTTTCATTATGTCTATAATATTGTTGTGACCTTGCCGGTCCAGTTATCGTGTATCAGCAGTTGATTGTGAAGGCCTAGTTGGCCCTTGTTGTTACCTTTTGGGTATGTTTCACTAGCTAGCTCGGTCGAATAAGGTATCGGGTGTCAGTCACGCCTCTCTGGTTTTGGGGCGTGACAGTTAAGAGTATTTGATAATTATATTAAGACAATTGATAATTTAATAAAAATCATATTAACACTATTAAATTTTACACAGTAAATAATGTAATAAAGAAAAATATATATAAAGCATAAAAATTATTTGATAATCATATGATTTATTATCTATGTTAATATAGAATCAATTAAGGGGATGGGGAAGGGGGGGTGCGGTAAAGAGGGAAGGAGGGGATAAGATTTAATTAAGGAACAATACTATAAATAGACTTTTAAAATGTAATATGATTAATATGCTCGGACAAAATATTACAATCTAAAATGATTAAAAAATAATATTTTAATATTATTTGTGCATCACGCAGGTACGTATATTAATGTATGCATAAAGAATCATAGGTTTGCTCATTATGTACATCTCCACTAATTAAGTATGCTTGAATAAAATCAAATAGGACTTTAACGGGTGTTGGCTAGGGGGCAGGCAGAAAATTATATTTAGTTACTTAAAACTTCCCTAAGCAATTTGCATTATTTTATTTTTTCATCACTTCTTTTTTTTCAGCCCTCTCTTCAATTATTTTCATAAGTAATTCTCATCATATCAAGAATGCTTCAATTATTTTTCTTTTTCAAAAAAAATTTTTGTCATGTCACACTCTTTCAAAGAGGGCCTTTCATAACAAGTAAATATCATTGTCACCCTTTTTTTACTCAACCATCTCTTTTCTTCATATTTAATAATTTTATCACAACTTATGATACAGTACTCAAGGAAGAAGGGTGCAAAAATTAGGAATTCAAAAAATAATAGATAAAGATAAAAGTTAAGATTACCAAACGAAAGGCTCCATGCTCAAAGGGGTTACTAGTGATATACAAATTTACAAGACAAATCAAAGAAAGCCTATTATCATCTTCTAAGCAAAGCAATGCTTTTTATTTTTCTTCAATAACATGCAAGGAAAGTTCTAGATTAAGACGCAAAACATGGAATATATGCAAACAACACCACACATGGTACAAGTCTCAATCAAGATGGATCAATTCTACTTCTAAGATGGATAGGTTCAATACAACGTATAAAAAGTCTATTTTAAATTTTATTCTCAAGCACTCAGAGAAAAGTACTACTCAACTAAGGCTTAAATTGATAAAAACAAACAAGTTAAAATGGTCTTTTCTTTTCTCTCCAAAAATAAAATAACATAAAACAAAAGTTATTCTAATAAATTAATACCCGGTTCAAAGGACGCTCCCCAGGAAAAGAACTGAGGCCATAAGAAAAATCAAGAGGTGGATGAAATATATCACTAAACACTACAATAAAAATAATAATAATGAATCTTTTTGTATTTATTTTCAAATAAAATAAAATCATATGGTATATTCAACCTTAAGCTCACAACTATTGGAAGAATTTTCACCCCAAACTTAAAATAATGCTTTGTCCCCAAAGAAATTTATAGAAAAGAGAAGAAGAAGAAGAAGAAAAAGAAGAAGAAGAAGAAGAATAGGACGAGGAGGAGGAGAAGGAGAAGGAGAAGGAGGGTGAGAAATATTTCCTCGGTCCCTCTATGGTCTAGCTAACAACATGTTTTCTCTCCTTTCATCGAGGATCGCACACACCCCACTCTTAAGCTCAAAATGTTTTTTTAGAATCAAATTTGGGTACTCAGACTTTCCCTTAATTTGTAAAAGAAAAAGTAACACTAAGAAAAATAAGAAGCTACACTACGAATTAGGTTGCCTCCCAATAAGAACTTGATTTAACGTCGCGGCACGACACCATCAATTCTACTATTTTTTCTTCCACTTTGAAGATATGAATTGCAGCCTAATTTAACATCAATTTTTCTATACTCTCAAGGGGGGTGGTACAAAAATAAAGGTCCCAAGCAATAGATATTGCATTTCGCGCTTCTTGGATCTTAATTGAGGAATGCAATTCTCTGATTTTGAAATAAAAAATTCAAGAATATAAACACATTGTTCCTCCTCCATACATTTCTTTATAGCCTCAGATGACTCGATTAATATTTCATCATCTAAAGATAATATGGAAAAATAATTGAAATGAGGTTCAATGCGTCCTAACTTATGATTTGTCTTATTATAATATCCTAGCCAAATATGATTGAGTATGATCAAGTAATTCTCCCTCCCATTCTAGCTCATCAAGTTGGCTTATAAACATATTTTTTTCCTCACATAGTTTATAACTAAATTTTTGTGTGTCAAACACATTAATCTTTGCACATAACTCAACATTTAATTTGTAAATATCTCAGTCAAATATATCAACCTCATTATTGCATTTAATTATTAATTTATAAGAGAGTATCATCAAATCTTTCTTGTCCCCATACAAATTATCTTATTGAGAAAAAACTAACTTGTAAGAATTCATAATATTAAAAGTACAAGAATTATAAGAACATTTATCACTGCATACTTTTTCAGTTGACATTTCAAGAAGAGTAAAAAAAAAATAATGAAGAAAAGTAAATTGAAACTAACTAAAAAAATAAGAAAGGACTACAAGTAAATATAAATATTAAAGACAATGTCTAAGCCGCATTCTTCAGTAACGGCACCATTTTTCGGTAACGTCCAAATACACTTCTTAAAAACAAATATAAACGGTCATTTGCAATATATTTACCCAACTATGAGTCCGGATCAATCCCACAGAGAATATGAAAGAATATTGTCAATAGCCAAATTTAACTTGGCAGCCGCTGTTTAAAAAAGGAGAATTTGAATTGAGACAAAAAAATAAAAAGAATAACAATAGCTTGGAACTAAATATTTATTTGCATTTATATTATTAGAAGTAACTAGAAATGTGTTCCCCATGATTTTATAGCATAGCAAGAATATTGTACTAGTGATCTATTTCAATTTTTAGCATTCAAGATCGGTAAGTTAAGTATTTCTTAACTGGTTTGTCGCCCAAATATGAGATTTCACCACGCAACTTTGGTTAGTCTACAGGTGTGTGCTTTACTATCCCTTATCCTTGATCTTGAATTAGCTATCACAAAGGTGTTTCAAGCAATTAGATGAAGGATGTAGTCGTCAAATCTCTGTTGTTTAATATTTTTTGTCATTTGTTACTTCCTTGGTCGAACAAGTAGGAATAAGACAAGTTCTAACGTTGTGCATCGTTAAAAAGCAATTAAAGCAAAGAGATCAACAAAATATGCATAAAAATCATTCAAGAATCACTTTTTACATTAACTTACTTTGATATTTCATCATGGTTCCTATAACCTTAGTTATGAAATTTAGCTACACATTATCTCAAAAACACAATCAAAAATTATTAAAATAAATGTATTTGTGTTAATCATGAAAAGTTCAAAACAATAGCTAAAATATCTTTTAATAATCATGAATACAAATAAAAATAAGGAGAAGAAAGAATAAATCAAAGTTCTCCGACCTCCACGATAGCTCTTCTAAAGTTCCCAAGCTATAAAGTTCTAAGTAGTATCTTGAATGTCGTTTATTGTTGGTTCTTAGTTTTTTGCCAAATTATTTTTATGGACTAGTTATAGATATAGAAACCCTAAACAAAATAATTAAGTCCAAAATAAATTGGAAGACTCAAAACCCAAAGGAATTGAGTTACTAGTTTTTTGTTGTTTCTGAAATTGTTTCACCACCGCCTGACATACTTGTTGCCACCGCCATCAATAGTTAGAATGGCCTTTTTCATCTACCACATGGCAGCTTTATAGAATTGCAAAGTGCTATTTTGTCGTTCAACTGCTACTATTTATATATATATACACACTAGATATGGGCACCCGTGTCAGCACGGACCCAACACATGTTACTCTTTCAGTTTTAATTTATGTGACAATTAAAATTTTAAGAATCCTTTAAAAAATTATGATTTTTCAATATTTTAAGTTGTTAACTATTGTGATTCACAGTATTTTTTTCAAATAATTTTTAAATAATATATATTGCTTTGTCTCAATTTACGAGGTAAAAATAGAATTTAAAGAATCAATCAAATTTTATCTGTTTTTAAATATTTGAATCTTTTAGTTATTGTGATTTATAGTAACGAAGAAGGGATTAATTTTGAAGTTGGAAGCAATAGCGATTTATATGAAGGAAGTGAAAAGGGATTTAATGAAAAATCTTGATGTTGAATTAAAAGATGATACTTCCATGGCATCAGCCAGTCATACCAACGATGAAAATGAAGAAACTTTTTTAGCAGGTGAAGGACAAAATGTGGATAGTGATGAAGAAATCGACATTGAAGCTATCTTACAAAATTATCAAAAACAAATCGAAGAATCTTCGAGTGCGAGTGCAGCTGGCAAAGGAAAAGAAAATGTATAGCTATCAGTATATTTGGTGTCATAAGAAGCCAAAATAATTGAAACTACTTTGATAAAGGTGTCGGCCACATATAATGAGGCCAAACTACTTTATATAATGGAATAAAAGGCCATATGAATGTGTCGGCCTCTTTATTGTATGAATGGCCATTGTAAAGATGTGGGCCAATTTCTTTTTGTTTGTTTTTATCTTGAAGATTCCTTCCACCACTATATAAGGGAAGGACGTGTGTTTAGTTAGAGGCAGGTTTCAGAACCCCCTCACTCTCTATATCTCTCTCTTTGTAATACTTTCTCAGTTTTAAAAGTTTGAATAAAATTTGCAATTTGGTTTCGAAGATATCGTCTCAAGGTACTATTCTCTTTATTATTTTGATTTTCTTTATGTTCATAAGCCCCATGATGGGCTAAAATGTCTGTGTTGAACCATAGTATACTAGATTTCTATAAGATGGCATTGTGTCTATTATGTAGACAGATTAAATAGTTATACTAAGGTCAGATATAGTTTAACCAGGCCGGTTTATGAAAGGTCACCGAAGGAATCCGTTGGATTACCCATGTGAAGGACGGACCCGGGAGGACCCGGATAGTAGGGGCTTTCATACACTGTTGCCAGGTTAAAACTATGTTAGTAAAGGTTCCTAACAGTCTGATTGTGCGATCCGTTGTCATAATGGTATTAAAGCCATGGACTTATAGTAATTATAGGTGTTATAGTTCAACACAACTTGTTAAAAATTAATATCATAAAGAAGAAGTCTACTGTTAAAAATAGTAGAAAAGAAGAATATGATATACCGCAACTCCTGGATCTGACTATAACTTCGCTTATGGAAAGCTTATAAGTGCTTGTGTAGAGGAAGGACTTTCCTTATGTAATGAAATTAAGCTGAATCAACAAATTAAGCGACCTCGCTTAAATGAAAGAAAACAATTAGGAGAATTCTGCGAGATATTCGCATTTGATGTTCCTAAGCAAAAATCTAAAGAAAAGGAATATATTTCTAAAAAGAAAAATTCTTCCAAAAAGGATTATGAAAAATGGAAGAAAAAGAGAATTGACAAGAAGCTTCGACGAGCGGAAGAAGGAAAAGGAGACTCTTCTAAGAGAAAGAAGAAGTATCGCCATAATTATAACAAGTCAGATACTTGTCACAAATGTGGAAGATTTGGCCATTATGCCAGAGATTGTCGAGTCAAGGAAAAGATTAAGAACCTTGACGTAGATGATAATATAAAGGATTCTCTTTATAAGATTATGCTTAATTCTAGTTCAGACAAATCAGAATCAGAAGATAATAGTAGTGGGTCCTCAACAAGTGAAGATCTTAAAGCTCTTCAACAAGAAAATTTTATGACTTCTGAAGATGAATGTTCGCCTTGCCAACAAGGAATGGCATGTGTAAAAGATGACGATGAAGATGATCTTTATAAGATCTATGATCAATTTAAGGAATTAAGTCTCAATGTCATTAATAATGATCAAGTTTTGGAGCTTTTACAAAGTATTAAATATCCAGACATAAGAGCTCAAATTATTCATAAAAATAGTAGCACTTCTACTAATAAGAATAAGGATCATATTCCTGAGGAAATCCCTACTAAGGAAGGTTCATATACCATGGCAGATGTTAAAAATCTCTTACTTGAAAGGAGAAAATTAATAAGAGCTCCTACTACTATTAGTGATTTCAAAAAAGAGATTGATAATCTCAAAGAAGATATTATACGTTTAAAAGAAAAGAATGTGGTGATAGAGGTTAGATTGGATGCTATCCAAACTCGTCAAGATTTAGAAAATGTTTCTGAATCATCTTCCTATATTGAAGGAGAAAATGATAATCTTGATTTCATGAAAAATCTTTATTTAAAAAATAATAAATCAGACTTCTTATACAGTCTTAAAGCTTTTACTTCACAAAAGTTTTATACTAAAATTACTCTTTTAATAGATTATAATTATAAAAAAAGAATCTATTGCTCTCATTGATAGTGCAGCCGATTTAAACTGTATTCAAGAAGGACTTATACCTTCAAGATATTTTCATAAAACTACTCATAGTCTTTGTTCTGCTAATGGTAGCAAAATGAACATCGAATTTAAATTACCCAAAGCTTTTATTTGTAAAGGAAAAGATTGTGTTCCTCAAAGCTTTGTTTTAGTAAAAAAATATTACCAATCAAATTATTTTGGGTGTCCCTTTCATAAATGATATTTTCCCACTTACTCATTGGGACAATGAGAAAGTTATAGGAACTTGGAATAACAAACCTTTTATACTCGAGTTTGTAACAAAACCATTTACAAGAATGATAAATGATTTAATTGCAAAATTATTGATTTCAAAAAATAAGCAAGCTAATTTTATAAAGCAAGAAATTAATAGTATTGAAGTTGACAATATTTTACAAAATCCTAAATTACAGGAAAAAATTGCTATTTTAAGTAATCAGTTCTCTCTTGATATTTGCGGAGATCATCCCAATGCTTTTTGGAATAGGAAAAAGCATGTAGTTAGTCTTCCATATGAAGATGATTTTGATGAAAATAATATTCCTACCAAGGCGAGACCTTGTCAAATGAACTCGGAATATTTGGAGTTGTGTAAAAAGGAAATAAGTTCTTTACTTCAAAAGGGCCTGATAAGGCAATCAAAGTCACCATGGTCTTGTACGGCGTTCTATGTTAAGAAACATGCAGAACAGGAAAGAGGAGCGCCTCGGTTGGTAATAAATTACAAACCACTTAATAAAGCTTTGAGATGGATCAGGTATCCCATCTCTAATAAGAAGGATTTATTAGACAGAGTTTATGATGCTATTATATTCTCTAAATTTGATCTGAAATCAGGTTATTGGCAGATTCAGATAGCTGAATCAGACAGGTTCAAAACTGCTTTTAATGTACCAATGGGGCAGTTTGAATGGAATGTTATGCCATTTGGTTTGAAAAATGCTCCATCAGAATTTCAGAAAATAATGAATGATATATTCATTCCTTATAGTAATTTCATCATAGTCTATATATATGATATTCTGGTATTTTCCAAAAATGTGGAAACATATTTTAAACATCTTGAATTGTTTTAAAAAATAATAAAATGGCTTGGTTTTATCCCAACCTAAGATGGCATTATTTAAAACAAATGTCAAGTTTCTTGGTCATAACATTGAACGAGGAAATATTAGTCCTATCAATAGAAGTATTGAATTTGCTTCTCAATTTCCTGATATTATTACTAACAAAACCTAGTTGCAGAGATTTCTTGGGAGTCTTAATTATATTGCTCCTTTTGTAAAGGATTTAGCAAAAGATACAGCTATTTTATATGACAGGCTAAAAAATAATCCTAAGGCATGGTCAGATGATCATACTGAAGCAGTCAAGCGAATAAAGGAAAAGGTTAAAACCCTTCCCTGTTTAACCCTAGCCAATCCAAATTGGGCTAAAACAGTCAAAACAGATGCTTCAGATGTAGGATATGGCGAAGTATTGACTCAATATTGTCCGGATAATAAACGCCATTACATAGTTCAATTTTACTCGGGCAAATGGAATACAGCCCAGAAAAATTATGCTACTGTAGCTAAAGAAATCTTGGCTATAGTAAAATGTGTGCTTAAATTCCAAGGCGAGTTTTAATAAAAACTGATTGCCAAGCAGCTAAGTTTATGTTTAATAAAGATTGTAAACATAATGTGTCTAAACAGATGTTTGCAAGATGGCAAGCACTATTAGCTCCTTTTGATTTTGAAATCCAATATAAAAAAGGTAAAGATAATAGTCTTCCAGATTTCCTTACTAGAGAATATTTGAACTAATATTTAACGATGTATTTTTGCAGAATGAGACCATCATGGCCCCCTCCACAAAGGGGAAGAGGGTGTAACCTGGCACGAGGCGGAAGAGGTCATATCCTCATTCAACATGGAAATAAGCAACTGATAACCGCTAATATTAGTGGTGGATCGTCAAGTTCCAGTGGAACCAGTGGTATTGATATTAACCACCCCATGTATAAGGACTTTTTGAATTTGATAAAATTCAAAAAAAGAAGGAGAAAATGCTACACCATCCTATTCTGCTATCCTTACTGATGATGAGAATACAGAAGTATTTGATTTAAATGATAAGAAAGAAGTTATACTTCTATTGGAAAGCAGTGGCTTACGATGGAAAGATGAACCTTGGCAAATAATGTCCAGGTACCTAGATACGGTAAGTTATACTACTCCGGCATACAAATACAGAAAGCATTATGAGATTATACTCTCAACTACTGGGTCATGTGAATTTCAACATTTTTACCCAGCCAATACGAAGAAAGTTTATAACTTCTCTAAATTCATCATAAAAAAGGTCTTGGCACCAGAGGAATGGGGTTTAAGTCCTCTGAAAGAGATGGATTATATCCATCCAGAACACAAAGTTGTAGTAAAATATAATTATTGGGACTATATTAATGGCTTTAATAAAACATTATTATATGAAGATGCTAATAGAGCATTGATGGTTTATCAAGATATGTTCTAATATATTTGAAAGGAATATTCCTACTTGGTTTTGTAGATGGTGGACATTATATGGTCCCTCGGTTAAAATTTTACCAGAATCTTATAAGAAATTATATTTAGAGTGGGTAGATATCTCCCCAAAGATTATAAATTTACAGGAAAATAATATATTGTTTGAGGGAATGTCACTAATGTATTTCTTCATTGAATTCTCTATTCCATGGATCTTAAAATGGTCGATAGAAGTTAATACTACTTCTGATGAATTCTCATATTTGCAAAGAACTTTCTATACAAAGTTCTGGAGTAAATTATTACAGAAAAATCAGGACGGACATATGCATGGACAGGAAATCCTTGATTTAATAAATGTAAAAATAAGTGGTTATTATAATTCCGCCACAAATGATTCACCAGCGATGGATGATTTTATTCCATTCAAAAAAATTACTAGAAAACTTCAAATGAAGAAGGGATTAATTTTGAAGTCGGAAGCAATAGTGATTTATATGGAGGAAGTGAAAGGGGATTTAATGAAAAATCTTGATGTTGAATTAAAAGATGATACTTCCATGGCATCAGCCAGTCATACCAACGATGAAAATGAAGAAACTTGTTTAGCAGGTGAAGGACAAAATGTGGATAGTGATGAAGAAATCGACATTGAAGCTATCTTACAAAATTATCAAAAACAAATCGAAGAATCTTTGAGTGCGAGTGCAGCTGGAAAGGAAAAGAAAAAGTATAGCTATCAGTATATTTGGTGTCATAAGAAGCCAAAATAATTGAAGCTACTTTGATAAAGGTGTCGGCCACATATAATGAGGCCAAACTACTTTATATAATGGAATAAAAGGCCATGTGAATGTGTCGGCCTCTTTATTGTATGAATGGCCATTGTAAAGAATGTGTCGGTCTCTTTATTGTATGAATGGCCATTGTAAAGAATGTGTCGGTCTCTTTATTGTATGAATGGCCATTGTAAAGAATGTGTCGGTCTCTTTATTGTATGAATGGCCATTGTAAAGAATGTGTCGGTCTCTTTATTGTATGAATGGCCATTGTAAAGAATGTGTCGGTCTCTTTATTGTATGAATGGCCATTGTAAAGAATGTGTCGGTCTCTTTATTGTATGAATGGCCATTGTAAAGATGTGGGCCAATTTCTTTTTGTTTGTTTTTATCTTGAAGATTCCTTCCACCACTATATAAGGGAAGGACGTGTGTTTAGTTAGAGGTAGGTTTCAGAACCCCCTCACTCTCTATATCTCTCTCTTTGTAATATTTTCTCAGTTTTAAAAGTTTGAATAAAATTTGCAATTTGGTTTCGAAGATATCGTCTCAAGGTACTATTCTTTTTATTATTTTGATTTTCTTTATGCTCATAATCCCCATGATGGGCTAAATTGGTTGTGTTGAACCATAGCATACTAGATTACTATAAGATGGCATTGTGTCTATTATGTAGACAGATTAAATAGTTAGACTAAGGTCAGATATAGTTTAACCAGGCCGGTTTATGAAAGGTCGCCGAAGGAATCCGTTGGATTACCCATGTGGAGGGCGGACCCGGATAGTAGGGCCTTTCATACAATGTTGCCATGTTAAAACTATGTTAGTAAAGGCTCCTAAGAGTCTGATTGTGCGATCCGTTGTCATATTGGAATCAGAGCCATTGACTTATAGTAATTATAGGTGTTATAGTTCAACACAACTTGTTAAAATTAATATCATAAAGAAGAAGTCTACTGTTAAAAACAGTAGAAAAGAAGAATATGATATACCGCAACACCTGAATCTACTTAATGAGTGGACTATACCGAAAATATCGCCTAGAATCATATATCAAATGGGTACTTTTGAGAAATTAGGTCTTAAACAAGTGGTCAAAACCACAGAAGAAGAAGTTACTATTAATAGTGATAATCAGACTTTTAGATTATTATCTGATAATGATTTGGCCCCTTATAGGGATATTTATCGATTTATGCATATCGATTTAGTACAGGTGGCTTTCAATCCCCTTACTTTGCAAGGTCTACCAGAAAGTTTTATAGCAACTTTACGAGATGGTAGAAATCATAATTGGAAAAAGTCTCTTATAGGGACAATTCAAACTAGTCTTGCATATGGACCAATATATTTTAATGCATATCCTAACTTGTAGATTTCATTACAGGATGAGAATTCATTAAGTTCTCTTATATTAAATGTTAAACTTCATGGTTATGATTATATGTCTGGCACTGAAGTTGTTTGTATTTGTTATAGAATATATTACAAACTTTTGCATACTTTGAATCCTATGTGCAAAGTAATTGATTTTAAAACGAAACTATTCTTATAGAAACTAATTTTGATAAATCTAAGGTAGTCACTAGAAGACCTATCAAGTGGGAAGAAATTGATTTTCCACAATAGTGGGTTATTGAAAACACTATCCAACCCCGAAATAATATTATACGGATGTTTCTGAAATTGAGCAGTTGAATGATGGAACTGTAAAAATTAAATTTTCAGAACCGGCTAACATGCTTATTGACAATCGTAGCATGTCTTCTAGAATTACTAGATCAAATTCATCTTATATTTCTCCTGTGGATTATATTGTCCAAATTCCTTCTAAGGCATCTACCTCTCAAATTAGAGAAACTTATAGATGCGATAATATAAAAATTGATTACGATAATATTGGTAGACCTGTTCCCAGACCTAGTTCAAATTTAGATATAACTGAATCTGAAATAAATTTTCCAGATGGATTAACTACTTAAAAATTTGTTTATGATGTCTGACAAGCAAATTGATTTTAGCCCAGGTTCCCCGGCAAGAGCAAGAATCGCTAAAGATTTTCAGCGAAAAAAATGGTAACTATTTAGAAAATGGTTTTTCCAGAAATTTAATAAAAATGAGCAATATGAATTCCAAGAAAAATTCAATAAAGATATTGTTGATTCAAAGAATAATAAATTAGTTCCTTTCGTACCTTGGTTTATGTGTAAACATAATCATAACTATATCTCTATCTTAGAAAGAGATTTAATGTTAAGTAACGAAGAAATTACTAAATCTGTTTTCCCTCCACTACAATCTTTTCAAATTAATAAAAATGATAAAATTGTTAATTTTAATGTTTTTTCAAAATTATTTGAAAATGATACTGCTTTAGTTACTACACAACATGTTAATGTCATGATTAAGCAAAATAATTACGCCAATATTTATATGAGTATTTTGGGTGAACATATTATTTCTTTACATGATAAGGTGGATAAGATAATATCTTTATTGCCTACAAAAGTCAAGGGTAAAGAAAAAATAGCTCATAGCAGCTTGCAACCTCCGCCTGAGATTGAAGATTTTAAGATCAAGGATTATTCAGATCTTGAAAAGTTTTTAGAAAAAAGGTTCACAGGAGGAGTACAGCCTATAAATGCTAACAACTTCTCTGAAGGAGAACACCTAGTTACGTTAATAACAACTTTTCTGATGACATTAATAAAATATCAGAAAAATATGCTAGAAAACCGATTCAAAGGATGTTTTACTAGCTAGGCCCACTCCACAAGATGTTTTGCTGGAAGAACATGAACACATTATAACTAATAGTTATAATGGTAAAGAAATCTATGAATGGAATATCGATGGTTATATAGACCACAGATTTATACAACTGTCCATAGAATGCTTATGTACAGTACTATCTGTAAAGCTAATAAAAATAGTGATAAAACTATTGCAGATATGATAACTGCTGGTGTTACTGGCCAATTAAAAGGTTGGTGGGATAATTATCTCAACCAAGATCAAAGAGATAAAGTCCTGTTGGCAGTAAAACAAGAAGGAGATAATGTTACTCATAATGCAGTTTATACATTAGTTCTAAATATTATAGAACATTTCTCAGGAAGATGGTCGGATAATAGTGAGACTATCAGGACTCTACTTCAAAACTTAAGGTGTAAGACTCTTACATCATTTAGGTATTATAAAGATATGTTCTTGTGTAGAGTAATGGAATTACCCGGGTGTAATAGTACTCATTGGAAGTCCAAATTTATAGATGGACTACCAAATCTCTTTGCAGAAAGAGTCAGAAAAGCTATTCGAAGAGCTAGTCCCAGTATCAATTATTCGAGGAGCTTGTGTTGGTGCTTGTGCCTTGGTGGCTCATCGTAGTCGTGGGTTGGTCCTGGCTATACACAGTCATAGACTAGAGCAGTATGATTGGGATAGGGTGTTTTCCCTTGACTTGTACCCTTATTTAACTTTTGATTATATTGTTGGGCCCGATGACATATGTGAGGACCAATTGGATCCCAAGTTAGTACTTTCCCCTTTGGTAGAATGGTTTGGTTAGTTGTATGGTTATTTGAATAGAATGCCTTGTTTGAATGTTGGTGATGGCATGCATTGCATTATTTGTTCATTCTCATAGAATTTGTGGTACGATCCCAACTAATGCATTGGTATAATTATCGTTCATGACATGATATTCTTTTATTCAACTTTTCTTCTAAATTGGTTTTAATGAGACTCATACCACCTTATTCACTTGATTTTCAAGTTATTGAGACTACGAAGCATCTAGGACGTGCTCCTTTCCTACTTGAAATACTATAGGCATCTGAGATGTGCTCAGTTTTACTTGACTATCCAGTGTGTTAACTGATAACGCTCAACTACACCTCTTATGATTCAAAGTGTAGGTGATCGTCAACAAGTATAAACTTAACGTTAAGTTGGGGTCGATCCCACGAGGAATGGTATGGAAAAGAATCCAAATACGAAGTATGAAAGTGTTCTAACTTCTCGTAGAATAGAAATAAACAAAATGCAACATAATATAAAGCAATAAATTTTGATTATCAATATTAAGAGGATTTAGTAATCTATAGTTAACTAAGACAATTAACGTGAGTTTTAAACAAGTAGAGAGGGGACCTTAGGAGTGTGTATGCAATCGAATACTAATTTTGCTTAATGGATAATGACTAATTGCTTTAAGTCGTCGATTCTCAATGGGTATGATGGATTGTATTTATAAAAGCCATTTTTCAAGCAGCTATTATGTTTCAAGCAAGTTCTTTTGAACCTCAGCAAGCTTACAATGTGAGGCAACCCAATTCCTTAATTTAACCCACTTTATCAAGATGGGTTGTAAAGACAAGAATCAATACAACTATCAATTATATACTCCACCCTAAGAATCTTTCACAAGCAAACCTAGAGAGCTAAAGCTAAAATTGAATTTGCAACTTCAATCCATAGGTGAAAACATGAGTAAATAACTGAACTCATTTCAAAACAGCATTAAATCTAGCAATTAACAACACCCACAAGCTAATTTTGTGTATTCGATTACATAATTACACCCCTAAGGTAATGGGGTTTAGCTAAGCATAGTAAAAAGTAAGTAAGAGTTACCAAAGAGATGTTTCATCACAACACCAAAATCTTCAATACTTAATGCCAAAAACTAAGACTAAAACCCTCATACCTCAATATCTTAGCTCAAAATCTCCAATAGAACAGAAGTTTCTATTAGTAAAATATTCAATAATGTAAAGTCTCTTTTCTCTCTCTTCAAAAATCAATTTATATGTTTTCAAAATTATCACAAAATTTTATCTCGAGCCCAAGTCGGCGAGATTATTCAGGTTCGTCGAACGACTCGGGGAACCACCGATTGGTAGGCCTTGTCACCAAACTTCTACTTCTGTTTTTAAATTTTTGATGTCTCAGTTGGTGAACCCGATGGATGTCACCAAACAGTTTCGGTGACTCGCCTTTTGGATCCTTTCTCGCTTATTGGATTTGACTTCCTTCTCCACTTGTTCTATTCCTTTAGGCGATCAAGGTTGAGCTCGCCATTTCATTTGGCGATGCACCGTTTTGCACTTGAGTTCACCGAGTTGGCTTCGTTCATGAGCCAAACTCATTAGATCTTTTGGAGAGCTAAAACCTCACTTGGTGAGTCACCGAGTGACTTTTGTGAGCTCCAACGTTACTTTTTATAACATCCTTCCTTAGAAAGAGATAAATTTAGAAAGCGCTAAATTGGAAAGAGCCAAATTGAGAATTTTGGAAGTTATGCTAAAGTTGTGTGTTTTGGGTCAACTTTAAACGACCATAACTTTCAGTACCGGATGAGTTAGGTGGTGTCACGACCCGAGCCTACACCCCGGACGTGACACAGCATACAAGACTCTGAAAAGCCTCATACAACCTTCATAGCATTCATAACATAAGACATAAGACATAAGAAAATGGTACGGAATTTAAAAACATTTATCCATACAATCGAAGTCTTTATTCAAAAATAGCGGAAGTCTAACTTTGTCTCATATGGCCATCTAATATAACTTTGAATCAATAATAAGGTCACAGCCCTTCAACATAGTCTGAAACGTAAAATGACATGAAAGAAACTACTAAAGACTCTCATATGTCCTCGAATCTTGAGGACTCACCACTAGCTTAGAGAATAGTCAATCCAAGCTTTATTCCAAAGAAATCACCTTAAGATCCAGAACCTACACTTCGTAAAAATGTAGAAGAAATATGGTTAGCACAAAAATGTCAAGTTTGAGAAACATTATGAACTTTAGTATAAACACGTAAGACATAAGCATATTCATCATGTAAGTCATTAGAACATAATAGAACCATCATGAAAGTAACCCTAAGTTATACTTGTGCAATGTATGAATAGCATCCCACAATACCATTCATACTAAGTACCACTTTGAGGCCACCATAACCTACTTACCATTCTTCATTCGCATCTTTATTTAATACTCATGGATAAGGAACATTCACATTTACTAAGTCATGACAAGGAGAGCAACTCATAATTACATTTCCAAGTTAATCATTCATCATTACATTAAGCCTTTAAGTCAACATTCTTATTGGCATCATTAGGAACACATTCATTTAATTAGACATTATGACATTATAGAAACACACCATAGCCCTCTCAAAACCTACTCTGCATGAATGGCATCCAATACTACCACCCATACTTCATAGAACCTCTTGAGTAACATAGCACATAACTCACATGATGGGAATAAGCATTAACCAACATAGACCATGGGAGCAAACCATGGAATCCGGTGTCTATTCCACACCGTAAAGGGTTGGTCTACTTGCCTAAGGTAGAACCAGTAACATTTTAGCTTAGGTGGATCCATTAGCTAATAACCTATGAGGGCACATAGTTATGGGATAAGGAAGGTGTTCATAGAAATCCGGCCTAACGTGGGGAGAGCTTCCACCTTACCATATCCACTCGGTGCTAAGCTTTAAATTCCCATAGAGTAGTTCATTCTCATTAACATTATTATACTTGAGAGGGCTACCACCATTAGGTCTACCAACCCAAAGTACATTATTAGACACATGAAAGGGCCACCATCATTAGGTCTACCGATTCAAGGTACATTATTAAGATAGCTCATTGAATCCATAAGAAAGGGTCACCACCATTAGGTCTACCGATTCAAGGTTCATCATTATAGAAGTTCATAGACTCATCATAAAAGGGCTACCACCATTAGGTCTACCGATTCAAGACAACACCTTAGAATACTTCATTAATCATTTATGAAAGGGCTACCATCATTAGGTCTACCGATTCAATGTTCATTAAGTCAAGATACTTTCGATTACACAAGAAGATGATGCACTAAGCCTACCAATTCAAGGTATAACATTACATTGAAGAAACCTTTCACAACATGTCATCATCATTCACAAGTGTATAATTGAGAATAACCTTTCAACAATATCACAATTTCATTGTAGTCATGATCACATTGCTTTCATTGAAATCACGAAGCATATACATAAGCATTATGATTATAAATCAATTTTCATAATTTACCCTTCAAGGCCATGAATCATAATTCACCAACACACCTAGAATTACTACAATTTAGGCATGAATAATAACATAATTCAATAAACTCAATCAATATAGACATAATTTATTCACATGTTTCCATAATCAATCAACCCACATCATGAAGTCACAATTTAGTAATTTAGGAAATTCAAGGAAATTCATGGGTTCTTGGGGGAATTTCCATATAAATAAACAATTAAACATCAATTCAATCATAATCCTTCACAATTAAACCATTGAAAACGTTTGAGAAGGAACCCATGACTTAGAGTGAAACCCTAACTTTTTTGGGGGAAATTGGAAGCTTTGAAATCTAGTTTTGAAGGGACTCTATGGGTGAAAGATACCCATAGATGAAAAGCTACCATACCTTAATGGAGTTTTCCCCTAAATTTGAGAAGAAAGACCTTGGTTCTTCAAGCCCTAGCCTCCACTTCTTCTTCTTCTTCTTTGGCAACTTCTAGAGAAAGAAATATTGTGAGGGAGATGAACTCTTGGGTTTTCTTTTAGATTCTATAGAAGTGACTTAATTAGAGCAAATTGAGTCTAAAAAGCTTATATACTTACTAGGAAAAGAGTAAAATAAGGTGGGTTCAATTTTGGAATAATTACTAAAAATCTTAAGGCTTGAATTTAAAATTAGCCTATGCCACGTTTTAGCTTGCCTAATGGCACCTCTTAGGTCGCCAAGGGAACTAGGTGACACGCCTAATGGACCCTTGGCTCGCTTAATTTTCCAGAATTCCTCCCCAATGAGGCAGCCTATTTGGCGATGGGGAGGACCCTTGGGTGATGCACCAACCAAGTAGGCGAGCCCCGACCTAGCTCGTCTAATTTTCCAGTAGCTAGGTAGTGGGGACAACCCACTAGGCGACCCCAAGTGGACATGGGCGACTCGCCAAGTCCCTTGGGCGACCATGCTGCCCCTTTTCCAAAAGGTCCAAATAAAAATCAAGTTTTCCTTCACTCTTTCTTGATAGTTTAGGCCCTTGCCCTCTTCCTAGACTTTTACCTCTTTCATTTTAGCTCTAGTTTAGTCTAAACATTTCTGGAATGTTATATTATCTCCCCCTTGGGAACATTCTTCCTTGAATGACGATCTAGACACGTTATGGAATTAAAGACTCAAAACTAGCAGCCCATCATGCATGCAACATCAAAATAATGCACAAAACAAGGAGGAAACATCAACTCCATTTCAATATACTCAATGTAACACAAGGAAGTAGGAACTACATCTAACAACCCATTATGCATGAAAACTTCAACATTTCTCATTTCATTGGAGGAATTACCTTCTCCAACTCAAATCATGCTCTTCATAACATCATGAAGCAAATTATGCAATTACTCTCAAAAGCACATTTAAGCATGTTCAACAATTCATCTCATGAAGCATATAGACAACTCATACTAAATGCACATCAACATGAGGAACACAATGAAAACTCATGTCATTACTATACATGAATTCAATCAAGAACATGCATAACATGAGGAGACCATGAAAATTCATAAATCAAACATGACTCCAAATCATTAAACAAGCCACAAGGAACTCTTGGTCTCAAGGTTGAATAGGAATAGAAGAAAGTGATAAGGATATCGGAACTCTTAGCAACCTTGCCTTCTAAACATACAATTTCCCCATTGGGAGTAAACCCATACTAAGGCTAACATCAAAATAACATAGGGACCTTAATAAAACATTCACAACCATAAGGAACTATCAACATACCGGTGACTTCATCCGGAAGGACTCATTTGTCCTCTCTAGACTGGAGTGCATAGAAACGACCATAATTTGGAGGAATAGGAACCGTACCATTAAGAGAAGCTTGTTTGGCCTCCATTCTTTTGGCCGTGAGTGTAGGGCCACTTGATGATCTAAAGGCCTATATAAGAATTCTACTCTCAAATTTCCCCAAACTTAAGTCCTTCTAAGAACCCAAAAAGAATACCAAAACTCCTCTCAAATATTCTCTCTCTAGAAACTTGAAGAAAAAGGAGAAGATTCAACCTAGAGTTTCAAGTCAAGGGTTCAATTCATCCATTGAAGGCTAGAATTTGGAGTTAAGGTATGATAGTTTTCATCCATGGAGTTCCCAAATTCCTCTATTTCGAATGGTAGAATTCCCCAATTGAGTTAGGGTTTTCTTCAATTAGCATGGATTCCTTTCATTATTGATTTAAATGATTGAATTATTATTTATTATGCATGAATTTATGAATTTATGAATTGAAATGCTTTTATGATGAATTCCCCCATGAACCCATGTAATCCCTATGTTTTCAACTTGTGAATCATATAATGAGGGATAATATGGGATTTTGATTGAAAAGGAAAAAAATTATGAAATCAAGCATGTATTACTAGTTTTTCATGAATTTATGATGAAATCCATATCTAACCCAAGTTTTCTAAGAATTTATGATTAAAAGTGGGTTTTGCTCTCAAGAGGTAAATTATGGACTCATGCATCAATTATGAGCTTTATGCTAATGTTTTAAGGGTGCTTTGAGAGTAAAGTACCAATGATGATGATGTTGTTGTATTGTTGAAAGGACATTCTCATAAACACATAACTAGTATGATGTGAAAGTTTTTCTCACATAGAAAGGATTTTTAGGTTGAAAGGCTTTCTTACCTAAATGAATCAAAAGTAAGAGTTATCCTAATGAACTAGCTTGGATTGGTTGTCCAAGGGCACCTTTTCATGAGTAATGAAGTCAAGTAAGAAATGACTATTCTGTGGGAATTTATGCTTAGCACCAAGTGGATATTGATAGTGAGATGGAAGCTCTCCCGTAGTAGAGGTCGTGTTTCCAAAGCAACTCATGAGATGAAAGTTCCATCATTAGTAGAGGTAGGGTTTCTAGTAGCAATCATCTTATCCCATAAACTATGTGCCCTGGTAGGTTGATTATTTAGTGGATCCACTTAAGCTAGATGTTCATGGTTCTACCTTAGGCAAGTAGAACAACCTTTTTTAGTGTGGGAGACATCGGGGATCATGATATAGCTCACATTGTCTCATGCCGGTTAATGCCAATTTCCCCACAAGTAATAATGAACTAAGGTTACTTCAAGAAGTATCTCACATGAGTTCAAGGTTTTAAAGATGGAGTTAGCTTTCATGACCATGATTTTATGACTTATGTTTAATAAAGCTTTATATCATGTTTAACTTGGTCAATTTCATTTCATGAGATGAAATGTCCCTTTTAGCATGTTTTAAATGTTTTATGCATGGCTATCATACTTGGTACATTGTTTTATATTAACGCATACTCTTGCCTACATTTTTCCTAAATGTAGGGTTCGACAGACAGGTTTCCAAATCTCGTGGCTAGTAGTTGAGTTTGTGATTTTCTCAAGCTTTGGTGAGTACTCATGCTTCGAGGACGGAGTTATTGTTTTAGTTTCTTTCATGTCTTTCTATTCCAAACATGATGTATGGGCTATGCCCAATTTCATTCTATTGTATTAAATGGTTATGATGAGACATGAGTTTAGACTTCTGTTTTTTGTTTTATAAAATGATTTAGACTTGGACTATTGTTTTACTCTTATTGTTCTATTTCTTATGTTATGAGAACTAAGTGGCTTGTATGGAGTCCTTCGGGGTTCTATACGCCATGTTACATCTAGGAGGTACCCCTGGGTCGTGACACAGTGGGACATAGGCTGCTTTAGAGCGAAGCTTCGAACACATTATTTTGGTCAATTCAGCTTCCGACACTAGTGTATGGATTGGAATCTCGGACCCCTCAACCTCTTTATTCTTCGACTCAGAGTAGGTGAACTGTATTAAATCAATGTCCAAACTCTCGTCTGAGCTTGTGTCATCCACCACCTGTAGTTTACCCTTACCACTCTCCTGTGAAGGTTTACGATGAGTGGTTTGGGTATGTTAACCTTCCTCTAAAATAACAACCCCCTTTTTTTCTTTCGAGGTAGTAAAGCATATGGATTGGGCCTCCTCCGAGATTGAGGGCAACCCTCATCGAACATACGCTTAGTTGGGACCTTAGGTCGAGCCATACCTGCAAACGCACACAAATAAGAACATTGTTCATGACCGGTTAGTGAAACGAAATTTATAAAAAATGTTGAGAGACTCACTGAAGTAGTTTAGCAAGTCGCCGAGCTCACTAGGTGAGAAAAAAGGGCTTCACGGAGATCTCAAGACCATTTGGAGACTCGTCAAATTCACTTCGGTGAGCTGAAGAGTCATCGCCAAAATGAACAGTGGCTCTTTTTCACAAGCCTGACAAGTAGGTGATGGGGAAGGCTTTTGGCGACTCGCCGAGTCAATTAGGCGAGCTCAACGAAGCTCACCAAAATGACCCAACTCCCCAGCCACTATCTCAATTCACAAACAACAGCCCACGACACACCAATTTAGACACAATTGCAAACAATTCACAACTACCCACGATGAATTCACAAGTCGAGGTACTCAGCTTCCCCGAATTAACGCCAATTCAATCAAACAGAGTTTAGCTAGATATCAGTTTGTAGTACTGAGTGGTAGGGATTGTAGCTCAATTCCATACTCAACTTGTTTAGACTTCATTCGAGGATGAATGTTCCCAAGGGGGAGATATTGTAACACCTCTAATTTGAGAAGATGGAAAAATGCAGCTTTCCAAGATCTGGTATCAGAACCAACGGAAGCCACCAACAGACCGTGTGTTAGACCACGGACCATAGGTGGGGTCCCATCGTTTAGTCCCAAACTTAGGGGAATTTCAGCAACAAATTATGAGGCCTACAGTCGTGGTCCATGGTCCATTGACGAACCCATGGACCGTAGATGGGGTCCCGTCATTGAGGTCCAAGACTCATTGGTCTATTATCCCACCCACGACCAACCAGTACAGTCTGTGGTTGGACCTAAAGACCGTAGGTCTGGTCGTAAGTGTGGGTCAGCAGCTACTTAAAGGAAAATGGTTTTTGGGTCAACTTCAAACGGTCATATCTGTTAGCAAAAAATGAATTAGTTGTCCCATGACCTATCAAATTAAAGATAATTGAATTTTCTTTCCAACGCCACCGAGTTTGCTAAAATTCAAGCTCGGAGTAAAAAGTTATACTTGTTTTAGTGAAGCCATGTCAGGTAGGCCACGAACCATGACCCAATTGATAGGCAGTGGTTCAAACGACGGCCTGTCAATCCACTTATGAGTGGCACTTCATCAGCTTTAAGTTAGGGTCATTTTTTGCCTTCCCTATGCATTGGGGCACTTAAACTACATCATTTGATGCCTAAACTACATCATTTTACTAAGTCTAAGCCTAATAACCTAGTCAGACATACCCAGAACCCTCATTCTCCAAAACTCATCCAAATTAGAATGAAAAGAAGAGAAAGAGGCACCAGTTTCTTTTAAGATCAAGCAGCAGTGTTCTTCAAAGATCAGCCCCGAAATCGAAAGGATTTTTCATTGTCACAAGGTATGTGGGATTTCACTAGTGGGTTCCTTTTATCCACTAGGTCCCTAGAATTCAGTCAGTTCCTTGATTCTACAGAGCTTGTTTAGATCTAGGTTTTGTAAAATCTTGGGATTTTATTGTGATTACAGTTGCTATAGAATCCATAGTATAAATAACATGTTTTCTTGGAAACGTTGCATAATTCCTTGTATAAACCTCAGAAGCCTAGTTTGTGTAAATTCTCTTAGTTCATGAATTATACTTGCTAGGCAGTTAAACAGAAAATCATTCTCCAGATTTTGAATGTCACATTCTCAATATATAAATGTTGCATTCTCAGTTAGCATGTTAGTATTTTGAGCTATTCATTATTTAGTGCATTTTAGCTTCATATGTATTCAGTTGGGAGTAGACTTAGCATCAAGTTAGACTTGGGCTCAGCGTACCCTAATAGTCCTAGAACTATGTACCCGCGTAGGATTATAAGTGCCCTCTATTAGGCATCAGATTTAGTAATCACACCACAGTCATGCCTCTATACCCCTGGCCAGATATATTGGGTCCTCTCGATGGGGCATATACATTGGACTCCACATTTAGCTCACGTGGTTTATGTCGGTTAATAGTAGCTACCACAGTCAGACTCTTAGCAAATCGACCAGTTTCTAGTAGTTACTTCAGTATATAGTTCAGCATGTTATCTTCATTATTAGTACTTATTCATTGCATTCAATTTATCTTTCAGCTATACTTCAGTACATATTTATATCATTGTTCAGATTATATCATTGCTCATAAGTTATGCATTGTTCAGCTTATATACTTTGTTCAGCTTAGCATATCTATATCATGTATGCTCAATACATTCCAAGTACTGATCCATACACTACGCTATATCCTTCCATGATGTAGGTTCAGGTAGTCGGCATCCAGATCACGCTTAGATCGATTCTCGGTCCGCATTTAACAGCTTTAGTGGTGAGTTCTCATATTCTGAGGATAATAGACATGCTTTCATTTTGTTTATTATTTTTAGCTTCAGTTTTGTTAGAGTTAGCTGGGGGCATGTCCCAGAAACTCAACTCAATTAAAGGCTTTTCAGACATAGTAGCAGATTCAGCTTGAGTTGTTCAATGGCTGTTTCAGTTATCACTAAACTCTTATGGTTTCATATTTACTTTCAGACTAGTTCGATTTTTCCCTATTTTTAGATATCCACTATTTTCAACTTCTGCATAGTACATGTTTTACTTAGTTATATTTTTAGTATGCTTTTGATATGCCAGACTCAGGGTTAGCTTGGGGTCACTCGTGATCCTAGGTCTCGTGTTACGTCAAAGGGATAACCTCGGGCGTGACAAACTTGGTATCAGAGCATTAGGTTCAAGGGTGCTAGGGTGTCTGAAAGTCGCACTTAGTAGAGTCCCTTTTTTGTGTGTGAAGCAAGCCACAGCTATGAGGGGGAGGCTATGAAGTGTTTTAGGAAAAACTTTACTTTCTTTGCTTTTCTTATCGTGCGTGAGGTATGATTCAACTTCTCCTTTATAATCCATCGTTATACATTTCAGATCCTGCCTCTTCATAGAGCTAACGCATGGAATGCTAATGCACGCAATGCTAACGCAATTCCTCCAGTCCTGAAACATGAGGTTAAGAATGCAGAATTTCAGAATGCGATCTAGTTCTTGGCTCAGAGTGTAGCCAATCAGAATAGTCAGCAGGCCCCAGTTCCTGCAAACATGGATGGTGGATCAGCTGCAGCTAGAGTTCGAGACTTTGCTCATATGAATCCGCCAGAATTTCTAGGGTCAAAGGTTGGTTAGGACCCACAAAATTTCATTGATAAGGTTAAGAAAATTCTTAGAGTAATGCAAGTGACTGGAACTAAGAGTGTTGAGCTAGCGCACTCTCAACTTAAGGATGTGGATCATATCTGGTTCACTCAGTGGAAAGACAACAGGGGTGTGGATGCAGCTCCTATGACTTGGGATTGTTTTACTGGAGCTTTTCTGGACAGGTTCTTCCCAAGGGAGTTGAGAGAAGCTAAGGTGCAAGATTTTATAAACTTGAAGCAGGGTTCAATTTCAGTCCAAGAGTATGGGCTGAAGTTCACCCAGCTCTCTAGGTATGCTCCACACATGGTTGATGATACAAGGGAACAAATGAGTAAGTTCTTGTTTAAGGTATCCGATTTGGTGAAGACCAAGTGCAGGAATGCAATGCTTCTAGGGAATATGGATATCTCCAGACTAATGACTCTTGCTCAGCAGGTTGAGGGAAATAAGCTTAGGAAAATGGCCAAGGATAACAAAAAGGCTAGAACAGGAAATTATGAATACTCACATCAAAAGTCGGGCGGTAGGAATCAATCACAGTTTCAGCAAAGGTCTACAGCCCCAGCACCTTCATCAGCTAGTGCTCCATCCCCTAGGTTTTCACAGGATCAAAAAGGTAGGGAATCAGGCTCTAAGTCTCAAAGGAGTACTTCAAGTAACAGAACTTTCCCAACTTTTCCAAAGTGTGGTAAGAACCATCTAGGTGAGTGTCTTGCAGGTGGGGAAGGGTGTTTTGGGTGTGGTCAGTCTGGCCATAAGTTGGAGGATTGCCCTTCTTTCAAATAGGGGCAAGGAGGTAACAATAATAGGGCTCAGTCTACAGATCCAGCAGGTCACCCAACTCAGCAGGGTGCTTCATCTAGTATAGGTGGTGGTCAGCACTAGAACATGGTGTATGCACTTCAGGCTCGCCAGGAACAAGAAGGTTCTCTTGATGTAGTCACCGGTGCATTACGAGTCTTTCATTTAGATGTTTATGCATTGTTAGATCTAGGGGTTACACTGTCTTTTGTAACTCCCTATAGTAGTAAACTTCGGTGTCAGTCTAGAAACTCTCTCAGAATTCTTCTCACTCTCTACTCTAGATGGTGACCCAATTATAGCTATAGGGGTATATAGAAATTGACATGTCATAGTTTCTCAGAAAGTCACCCTAACTGATCTTCTAGAGCTAGAAATGGTAGATTTTGATATCATTCTAGGCATGGATTGGTTACATTCTTGTTATGCCTCAGTCGATTATAGAACTAGGATCGTTCGAATTCAATTTCCAAATGAGCTTGTCTTAGAATGGAAGGGTAGTAGCTCAGTGCCTATAGGTCGATTTATCTCTTACCTTAAGTCAAGGAAGATGATATGCAAAGGGTATATCTATCATCTCATTAAGGTTAAGGATTCAAATTCCAAAACCCCAACTCTTGAGTCAGTCCTAGTAGTAAGTGAGTTTCCAAAAGTGTTCCTAGAAGATCTTCCCGGAGTTTCTCCCAAAATGGAAATCGACTTCAGAATAGATCTCCTTCCAAATACCCATTCCATTTCGATTCCTCCTTACAAAATGGCTCCATCTGAGCTTAAGGAATTGAAAGAATAGTTGAAATACCTTCTAGATAAGGGCTTCATCAGACCAGTATCTCTCCATGTGGTGCTCCAGTGTTATTCGTAAAGAAGTAAGACAGTTCTATTAGAATGTGCATTGACTATCGTCAGTTGAACAAAGTCACAATCAAGAATAAGTATCCCATCCTCAAGATTGATTACTTGTTCGACCAACTCCAGGGTGATAGTTTTTTTTCTAAGATAGACCTCAGATCCGGCTATCATCAGTTCAGAGTCAGAGATAGTGCCATCCCCGCTGACAGCCTTCAGTACTCGGTATGGTCACTATGAATTTGTAGTTATGTCTTTTGTACTAACAAGTGCTCTTGCAGCTTTCATGGACTTAATGAACAAGGTATTCTAATAGTATTTGGACTTGTTCGTCATCGTCTTTATTGATGATATCCTCATTAATTCTCGAAGTGAGGAAGAGTATGTGACTCATCTTAGAGTTTTTTTGAAAACCCTTAAAGATCACCAGCTATTTGCTAAGTTCGCAAATGTGAATTCTAATTACAATCAGATGTTTTACTTGATCATGTGATATCAAGTGAAGGGATATGAGTGGATTCTCAAAAAATTGAGGTGGTACAGCATTGGCCCGGACCCACCTCTCCAACAGATATTAGAAGTTTCTTGGGTTTGGATGGTTATTACTAGAGATTTGTTGAAGGATTTTCATCCATAGCTTCCCCAATGACCAAGTTGACTCAGAAGAAGGTCAAATTTCAAAGGTCCGATGAGTGTGAGAAAAGCTTCTCAGAACTGAAGACTAGGTTGACTACAGCTCCTATCTTCACTCTACTAGATGGTTAAGATGGTTATGTGATTTATTGTGATGCATCCAAGGTCAGCCTAGGTTGTGTATTGATGCAGCAAGGTGAGGTTATAGCTTATGCTTCTAGATAGCTTAAGGTCCACGAGAAGTATTACTCAACTCATGACCTAGAGCTTGAAGTCATAGTATTTTCCCTAAAGATTTGGAGACACTACTTGTATATTGTTCATGTTGATGTGTTCACAGACCATAAGAGCCTTCAATATGTGTTCACCCAAAATATTTGAATCTTCATCAGAGGAGATGACTTGAATTCATCAAAGACTATGAAATGAATGTGCACTATCATCCGGGTAAGGACAATGTAGTGGTTGACACCCTCAGCAGACTGTCCTTGGGTAGTTTAGCACATGTTGAGAAGGAGAAGAAAGAATTAGCCAAAGATGTTCACCGAATTGCTCTCTTAGGAGTTTGCATTACCGACACATCAGATGGTCGTGTGATAGTTCAAAATGGATCAGAATCTTCATTGATAGCGGAGGTTAAGGAAAAGAAGGACAGTGATCATATATTACTTCAGTTGAAAGGTGCAATTCATTAGCAGAAAGTTGAGGTTTACTCCAAAGGTGGAGATGGTGTGCTTTGTTACCATGGTCGCTTATGTGTTCCTAATGTGGGTGAGTTGAGGTAGCAGATCCTTACATAAGCTCATAACTCCAAGTATTCCATTCATCCAAGTGCCACTAAGATTTACCGTGATCTACGGGAAGTCTTTTGGTGGAACGGCATGAAGAGGGACATATCAAACTTTGTGGCTAAGTGTCCTAACTGTCAACAGGTTAAGGTAAACCAGGAGGTATGACTCAAGAGATTAACATTGCTACATGGAAGTGGGAAGCGATAAACATGGAATTCATTACGGTTTTACTCGTACTCGCAGACAACATGACTCCATTTGGGTGATAGTGGACAAAGTCACTAAGTCCGCACACTTCTTGGTTGTCAAGACTACCTATTTAGCGGAGGATTATGCAAAACTCTACATCTATGAGATAGTCAGGTTGCATGGAGTTCCCTTGTCTATCATCTCAGATAGAGGTCCTCAGTTTACCTCTCATTTCTGGAAATCATTTCAGAAAGGTCTTAGTACTAAGGTAAATCTCAGTACAATATTTCATCAACAGACGGATGGTCAGGCAGAGCGTACCATTCAGACTTAGAGGACATGTGGAGAGCTTACGTGATCAATTTCAAGGGTAGTTGGGATGATCATATACCTCTCATAGAGTTCACCTATAATAATAGCTTTCATTCCAGTATTCAGATGGCCCTGTATGTGGCACTGTATGGGCATAGATACATATCTCCAATTTGTTGGTTGGAAGTAGGTGAAGCAACCTTGATTGGGCAAGATTCAGTTCATGGGGCTATGGATAAAGTTCAACTCATCAGAGACAGACTAAAGACAGCTCAGAGTCATCAGAAGTCCTATGCAGATGTGAGGAGAAGGGACTTAGAGTTTGAAATTGATGATTGGGTTTTCCTGAAGGTGTCACGTATAAAGGGGTGATGAGATTTGGCAAGAAAGGGAAGCTTTGTCCCAGATATGTAGGTCCTTACAAAATCCTAAAAAGGGTTGGTAATGTGTCTTATGAGTTAGAGTTGCCAACAGAACTAATGGCAGTTCATCCAGTCTTTCACATTTCCTTGTTGAAGAAGTGCGCGGGTGATCCGGCATTGATAGTACTATTAGAGAGTGTGGTTATGAAGGATAGTCTCACTTATGAAGATGTGCTAGTTGAAATTCTTGACCGTCAAGTTCGTTGGTTGATAAATAAGGAAGTCAATTCAGTAAAGGTTTTGTGGATGAGTCAATCCGTAGAGGGAGCTACTTGGGAAGAAGAAGCAGCCATGATGGCCAAGTATCCTCACCTCTTTCCTTCTAATTCTGTTTGAGCTTGAGGTAATAGTTTCTCTCCTATCTATCAGTTTAGTTTTGTGTAATTTAGTCTCAATATATTGTTCCCTCAGTTATTCTTGCATTTCAACATATTTGCATGTTCATGGAACTCAGTTCAGTTAGATATTTGTTTCTATTACTTAGTGGTAGAGATTACAGCTCCTTCCCTCCATACTCATCTTGTTTAGACTTCATTCGAGGATGAATGTTCCCAAGGGGGAGATATCGTAACACTCTGATTCGAGAATATAGAAAAATGTAGCTTCCAATGATCTAGTGTCAAAACCAACAAAAGCCACCGATGGACCGTGTGTAAGACCACAGACCATAGGGGTCCCGTCATTGAGTCCCAGACTTAGGGGAATTTCAGGATCAAAAGATGAGACCTACATCGTGGTCCATGGTCCATTGATGGACTCACGAACCGTAGGAGGGGTCCCGTCATTGGAGTCCAAGACTCAGTGGTTTCTAAATGTCATGACCCGAGCCTACACCCCGAACGTAACACGGGGTACAAGACTCCGAGGAGCCTCATACAAGCATCATAGCATTCATAAAATAGGACATAAGAAGATGGTACAAAATTTAGAAAAACTTTTATCCATACAATCAAAGTATTTATTTAAAAATAGAGGAAGTCTAACTTTGTTTCACATGGCCATCTAATACAACTTTGAGTCAATAATAGGGTCACAGCCCTTCAACATAGTCCAAAACATAAAATGACATGTAAGAAACTAGACATGAACAACTCTCATCCTCGAACCAAGAGGACTCACCACTAGCTTTGGAGAATAGTCAATCCAAACTTTGAACCATAGAAATCACTTGAAGATCCGGAACCTACACTTTGTAAAAATGTAGAAGAAATATGGGTTAGCACAAAAATGCACTAAGTATGATAGCCATGCAAAAAAGCATGCTAAAAAGGACATTTTAGTTGAAAACCATGCTATACGTCAAGTTTGAGAAACATTATGAACTTTAATATAAAAACATAGGACACAAGCATATTCAACATGTATATCATTATAACATAATAGAACCATCATCTTAAGTAACCCTAAGTTATACTTGTGCAATGTAGGAATGGCATCCCATAATACCATTCATACTAAGTACCACTTTGAGGCCACCATAAACAAACGTACCATTCTTCATTCTCATCTTTAGTTAATACTCATAGACAAAGAGCATTCACATTTAGTAAGTCATGACAAGGAAAGCAACTCATAATAACAATCCAAGTTAAGCATTCATCATTACATTTAGCCTTTTAAGTCAACATTCTCATTAGCATCATTATAAGCACATTCATTTCATTAGACATTATGACATTCGAGAAACACACCATAGCCACTCTCAAAGCCTACTCGTGCAATGCATGGATGGCATCCCATACTACCACCCACACTTCATAGAACCTCTTGAGTAACCATAGCACATAACTCACATGATGGGAATAAGCCTTAACCGACATAGACTATGTGAGAAAATCATGCAATCCGGTGTCTCCCACAACGAAAAGGGTTGGTCTACTTGACTAAGGTAGAACCGGTAATTTAGCTTAGGTGGATCCACTAGCTAATAACATATGTGGGCACATAGTTATGGGATAAGGAAGGTGTTCATAGAAACCCTGTCTAACGTGGGGAGAGCTTCCACATTACTATATCCACTCAATGCTAAACTTCAAATTCCCATAGAGTAGTTAATTCTCTTTTAACATTATTATACTTGAGAGGGCTACCATTCGGTCTACCGACCCAAGGTACTTTATTCCACACATGAAAGGGCTACTATTTGGTCTACCTATTCAAGGTACATTATTACACACATGAAAGGGCTACCATTCGGTCTACCGATTCAAGGTACATTATTAGGATAGCTCATTTAATCCTCAAGAAAGGACTACCATTTTGTCTACCAATTCAAGGTTCATCATTATAGTAGTTCATGGAATCATCATGAAAGGGCTACCATTTGGTCTACCGATTCAAGACAAAGCCTTAGAATACTTCATTAATCATTTATAAAAGGGATGCCACTTGGCCTACCGATTCAAAGTTCATTAAGTCAAGATACTTTAGTTACACAAGAAGAGGATGCACTAATCCTACCAATTGAATGTATACCAATGAAGATCACTTTAATTACACATGAAGAGGATGCCTAAGCCTACCAATTCAAGGTATAACAGTACATTGAAGAAACCTTTCACAACATGGCATCATCATTCACAAGTGTATAATTGAGAATAACCTTTCAACAATATCACAATTGCATTATAGTCATAATCACATTACTTTCATTGAAATCACAAAGCATGTACATAAGCATCATGACTATACATCAATCTTCATAATTTGCCCTTCAAGGAACATGAACATAATTCACCAACACACCTAGAATTACTACAATTAGGCATGGATAATGACATAATTCAAGTAATTAAACTATTACAAGAACAATTGCATAGTATTCATCTTACTACAATTCACCCACATCACATAGTCATAAATTAGGGTTATGGGGAATTCATGGATTCATAGGAGATTTGATCTTAAAACCACCATAGATCAGAAAATCTATCTTAATATATAATAATTAAACCATTGAAAACGTTTTGAGAAAGAATCCATAACTTAGAATGAAAACCCTAGGTTTTGGAGAATTTGCTTCTTTGAAATTGAAAGTTTGAGGGCTTCATGGAAGAAATATTTCCACAAATCAAGACTACCATACCTTAGATGAAGAAATCCTAGAAAAATCGTGTGAGAAACCTCCCCTCCTTCAAGCCCTAACTTGATCTTCTTCTTCTTCTTCAATAGAGTTTTTAGAGAGAAGATTTTTGGCAAATGGTTCAGTTGGTTATGATTTTGGGTTAGGGAGTTATGAGGTAATGAGTTAGTTAATAGATTAAAAATTCTTAAATAGGTCTAAATAATCGATATAAAATGACTTCACCATATAATAACTAACCTAGGAATTTACCAAAAGACCCTTGCCTTGGCCGAGTGTTTGGCAGAAACGCAGGCCCCACCTACGCCCATGACCTACGGACAGTAGGTGGGTCTACGCCCCATCCTGCAGGTCCGTGGGTGGGTGGACTGGAGCCTACTTTTGAGGGCCTGACCAAAAACCCCCACCTACGAGATGTGGGTCCACCTACTAGCCGTAGGTGCCATCCGTAGGTGGCCCTCTTTTGGGCAGTTTTGGCAGATTTGGGGGTCTTGGGGGTTTGGCCTTAGGGTCCTCCTCAAGGACCCTTGGTTGGTCCTTGGGGTCGTACCTTGACGTTTAACCCCTCAACTTAAGTTTGGGAAACCATTTTATAATTATAAACCCCAGATCAAACTCAAAAACTCCCACGTAAGGTTCTAGTTTCACCTACTAGTTTTTCCGAGTCGTAACATTATCTCCCCCTTGGGAACATTCATCCTCGAATGATATTTCTAAATATTTCTCGGAATTAAATACTCAAGACTAGCAGCCCATCATGCATGAAGCATCTAGATAATGCACATTTCAAAGGAGGAAACATCAACTCCATCTCAATATACCAAATGCAACACAAGGAAGTAGGAACTACATCAACAACCCATTATGCATGAAAACTTCAACATTTCTCATTTCATTGGAGGAATTACCATCTCCAACTAAAAGCATTCTCATCATAACATCATGAAGCAAATTATGAAATTACTCTCAAAAGCACTTTTAAGCATGTTCAACAATTCATCTCATGAAGCATATAGGCAACTCATACTAAATGCACATCAACATGAGGAATGAAAATCATAAAACTCATTTTCTCATTAATTATGAATTCATCAAGAACATTCATAAACACATAATTCACACACGACTCCAAAACATTAAACAAGACACAAGGAACTCTTTGTCTTAAGCTTGAATAGGAATAGAAGAAAGAGATAAGGATATAGGAACTCTCAACAACCTTGCCTTCTAAGCATACCATCTCTACTTGGGAGTGAACCCATACTAAGTCCAACATAAAAATCTCACAAATAGCATAGGGACCTTAATAAAACATTTACATCTATAAGGAATTATCAACATACTGGTGCTTTCATCCGGAAGGGATCATTTGTCCTCTCTAGACCGGAGTGCATAGAAACGACGATGATTTAGAGAAATGGGAATCGTGCCATTAAGAGAAGTTTGTTGGTGTCCCTTCCTTTGTCCGTGCGTGTAGAGCAATATTTCACTTGATGATCACTCTTTCCACGACCATAAAACCCATTTGTACTGGCTAGGCACTTCTCATGATGCCTCTTTCCACAATTGGTGCAACTAGGTTTAGGAAATGGTGACCCATTACCTTTCTCTTGGTTAACCCTAGGAGTATCTGAAGAATCTTGGTTAGAAGATTTCTTTTTGAACCTTGGTTGACCTTGTTCATCGCACCTAGCTCTTTTCATCTCCCAATTTTTTTTCTTGATTTTTGACTCCTCCATTTGTTGGGCAAACACCATAAGCCTAGAGATATTCATGTCCTCATGGAGCATTGTCGTACAGCATTCTCCCTCAACTAGGTTGGACACACCCGTCACAAATCTACTCATCTCATCCCTCGGCTCCGCCACCATAGATGGAGCATACTTAGATAATAGGGTAAATTTCAAATAATACTCTTGGATACTCATGTTACCTTGCCTAAGGTTTATGAATTCCTCTACCTTAGCATCCCTCAACTCACGGGAAAAGAACCTATCAATGAACGCTTTCTTAAACACCTCCCAATTAATAGGACCCTCTCCTACCGTCCTATGTTTCTTCTATTGGGTAAACCAAACGTGAGCTACATCCTTCAATTGATAAGCGGCTAGTTCCTTTTTTTCAACTGAAGTCACCCCCATATCATCAACTACTTTATACACCTCATCCACAAATTCTTGGGGATCCTCTCCCACCTTGGAACCAAGAAACACCGGAGGGTTCATCCTAACAAAATCCCTCAACCTAGTAGTCGTAGTGCTCACATTAGGGTTCACATGAGTCCCACCATCCCTATTCGCTTGGGCCGTCATAGCTTGGGCTTGAGTAGTCACGGTTGAGCCATCATTAGAAGAGCCGACCTAACTTCCTCATCCGACATAGCAGGAGGGTTAATTGGAGCTTGATTCCCTTGAGGAGTTTGATTCTCTTGAGGAGCTTGATTACCTTGAGGAACTCCTTTATTGACATTGTTCTCCTCTATTCTCCTTGCGTTAGCCCTTCGTTTATTCATATCCTGAAGACACAAAAGATGGATTAGGAGATGGACTTTATAGAGTCAAACTCTATGGAACGACTCAATAGTAATGAAAGAAGTGTAGTTTCCTAACATCTTATAGCCTCTCTTTTATAAATGTGGCGCGCTTCACACTCATGAACAAGACTTTACTAGACGTGGCTTATGAGACATCATTTTAAAACCATCCCAACATCTTATGCTCTGATCCCATGTTTGTCACGACCCGACCTTACACCCCGGACGCAACATGGCGTACAAGACTCCGAAGAGCCTCATACAAGTCTCATAGCATTCATAACATAAGACGTAGGAAAATAGTATGGAATTTAAAAAAAAAACTTTTATCCATAGAATCGAAGTCTTTATTTAAAAATAGCGGAAGTCTAACTTTGTCTCATATGGCCATCTAATACAACTTTGAGTCAATAATAGAATCACAGCCCTTCAACATAGTCCGAAACATAAAATGAGATGAAAGAAACTAGAAATGAACAACTCTCATCCTCGAACCATGAGGACTCACCACTAGCTTTGGAGCATCGTCAATCTAAGCTTTGAACCATAGAAATCACTTTAAGATCCGAAACCTACACTTTGTAAAAATGCAAAAGAAATATGGGTTAGCACATAAATGCACTAAGTATGATAGCCATGCAAAAATCATGCTAAAAAGGACATTTTAGTTGAAAACCATGTTATATGTCAAGTTTGAGAAACATTATTAACTTTGGTATAAAAGCATAGGACACAAGCATATTCAGCATGTATATCATTATAACACAATAGAACCATCATCTTAAGTAACCCTAAGTTATACTTGTCCAATGTAGGAATGGCATCCCATAATACCATTCATACTAAGTACAACGTTGAGGCCACCATAAACATACTTACCATTCTTCATTCTCATCTTTACTTAATACTCATAGACAAGGAACATTCACATTTAGTAAGTCATGCCAAGGAAAGCAACTCATAATAACAATCCAAGTTAAGCATTCATCATTACATTTAGCCTTTAAGTCAACATTCTCGTTAGCATGATTATAAGCACATTCATTTCATTAGACATCATGACATTCGAGAAACACACCATAGCCACTATCAAATCCTACTCGTGCAATGCATGGATGGCATCCCATACTATCACCCACACATCATAGAACCTCTTGAGTAACCATAGCACATTACTCACATGAAGGGAATTAGCCCTAACCAACATAGACCATGTGAGCAAATCACGGAATCTGGTGTCTCCCACACCAAAAAGGGTTGGTCTACTTGACTAAGGTAGAACCGGTAATTTAGCTTAGGTGGATCCATTAGCTAATAACCTATGTGGGCACATAGTTCTGGGATAAGAAAGGTGTTCATCGAAACCCTGCCTAACGTGGGGAGAGATTCCACCTTACAATATACATTCGGTGCTAAGCTTTAAATTCCCATAAAGTAGTTAATTCACTTTTAACATTATTATACTTAAGAGGGCTACCATTCGGTATACCGACCCAAGGTACATTATTACACACATGAAAGGGATAACATTCGGTCTACCAATTCAAGGTAAATTATTACACACATGAAAGTGCTACCATTCGGTCTACCGATTCAAGGTACATTATTAGGATAACTCATTGAATCCTCAAGAAAGGACTACCATTTGGTCTACCGATTCAAGGTTCAACATTATATTAGTTCATGGAATCATCATGAAAGGGCTACCATTTGGTCTACCGATTCAAGACAAAACCTTAGAATACTTCATTAATCATTTATGAAAGGGATGCCACTTGGCCTACCGATTCAAAGTTCATTAAGTCAAGATACTTTAGTTACACAAGAAGAGGATGCCCTAAGCCAACCAATTTAAGGTATAACAATCAAGATCACTTTAATTACACATGAAGAGGATGCCTAAGCCTACAAATTCAAGGTATAACATTACATTGAAGAAACCTTTCACAACATGGCATCATCATTCACAAGTGTTTAATTGAGAATAACCTTTCAACAATATCACAATTGCGTTATAGTCATAATCACATTACTTTCATTGAAATCACAAAGCATGTACATAAGCATCATGATTATACATCAATCTTCATAATTTGCCCTTCAAGGACCATGAACAAAATTCACCAACACACCTAGAATAACTACAATTAGGCATGTATAATGACATAATTCGAGTAATTAAACTACTACAAGAATAATTACATAGTATTCATCTTACTACAGTTCACCCACATCACATAGTCATAAATTTGGGTTATGGGGAATTCATGGATTCATGGGATATTTTATCTTAAAAACACCATAGATCAGCAATTCAATATTAATATATGATAATTAAACCATTGAAAATGTTTTGAGAAAGAATCCATGACTTAGAATTAAAACTCTAGGTTTTGGAGAATTTGCTTCTTTGAAATTGAAAGTTTGAGGGCTTCATGGAAGAAAGCTTTCCATGAATCAAGACTAACATACCTTAGAAGAAGAAATCCTAGAAAAATCATGTGATAATTCCCCCTCCTTCAATCCCTAACTTGATATTTTTCTTCTTCTTCAATGGAGTTCTTAGAGAGAAGATTTTTGGGAAAGGGCTGAGTTGGTTATGATTTTGGGTTAGGGAGTTATTAGGTAATGACTTAGTTAATAGCTTAAAAAGTCTTAAATAGGTCTAAATAATCAATATAAAATGACTTCACTTCATAATAAATAACCTTGGAATTTACCAAAAGACCCTTGCCTTGGCCGAGTCTTTGACAGAAACACAGGCCCCACCTACGCCCATGACCTACGGACCGTAGGTGGGTATACCCCCCATCCTTCAGGTCCATGGGTGGGTTTATTGGAGCCTACTTTTGAGGGCCTGAGCCACGACCCCCACCTACGGGGCGTGGGTCCACATAATGGTCATAAATGCATTCCGTAGGTGGCCCTCTTTTGGACAGTTTTGGCAGATTAGGGGGTCTTGGGGGTTAGGCCTTAGGGTCCTCCTCAAGGACCCTTTGTTGGTCCTTGGGGGGTCTTACCTTGACGTTTAACCCCTAAACCCCTCAACCTAAGTTCGGGAAACCATTTTACACTTATAAACCCCACGTCAAACTCAAAACTCCCACGTAAGGTTCTAGTTTACCTACTAGTTTTTCCGAGTCGTAACACTAATCCCACCCATGGCCGGCCTGTATGGTCCGTGATTGGACCTATGGACCATAGGTGTGGGTCAAAAACTACTAAAGGAAAATAGTTTTTGGCTGAACTTCAAACAGTAATTTATTTTAGGAAAAAATTGAATTAGGTGGCCCATGACCTATCAAATTAAAGCTAATTGAATCCTCTTTCTAACGCCACCGAGTTTGCTAAAATCCAAGCTGGAAGTAAAAATTTATTCTTGTTTTAGTGAAGCCCTGTCAAGAAGGCCACGAACCACGACCCAGTTGACGAGCAATGGTTCAAACGATGGCCCGTCAATCCACTCGTGAGTGGCACTTCATCAGCTTTAAGTTACGGTCATTTTTGTCCTTTTCCTATGTGTTGGGGCACTTAAACTACATCGTTTGATGCCTAAAATACGTCGTTTTACTAAGTGTATGCCTAATAACCTATTCAGACATACCCAGAACCCTCATTCTCCAAAAATCATCCAAATTAGAACGAAAAGAAAAGAAAGATGCATCAGTTTCTTTCAAGAACAAGCAGCAGTGTTCTTCAAAGTTCAGCCCCGAAACACAAAGGATTTATCCATATATTTTGTCACCAAGTATGTGGGATTTCACTAGCAGGTTTCTTTCATCCACTAGGTGCCTAGAATTCAGTCAATTCCTTGATTCTACATAGCTTGTTTAGATCTAGGGTTTGTAAAATCTTGGGAAATTATTGTGATTTCAGCTTCTATAGAATCCATAGTCTAAATAATGTTTTCTTGGAAACGATGCATAATTCCTTGTATAAGACTCCGAACCCTAGTTTGTGTAAATTCTCTTAGTTCATGAATTATACTTGCTAGGTCAGTTAAACAGAAAATCATGCTCCACATTTTGAATTTCACATTCTCACTATATAAATGTTGCATTCTCAATTAGAATGTCAGTATTTTGAGTTATTCAGTATTTAGTGCATTTTATCTTCATATGTATTTAGTTGGGAGTAGACTTAGCACTGAGTTGGACTAGGGTTTAGCATACCCTCATAGTCCCAGAACTACGTGCCCGCGTAGGATTATAAGTCCCCTCTGTTGGGCATCAGATTTAGTGATCACGCCATAGTCATGCCTCTATACCCCTGGCAAGGTATATTGGGTCCTCTCGATGGGGCATATACATCGGACTCCACGTTTAGCTCACGTGGTTTATGTCGGTTAATAGTAGCTCCCAGAGTCAGACTCTTAGTGCGTTGACCAGGTTTCCAATAGTTACTTCAGTATACAGTTCAACATGTTATCTTCATGATTAGTACTTGATCATTGCATTAAGTTTATCTTTCAGTTATACTTCAGTACATATTTATATCATTGCTCATGAGTTATGCACTGTTCAACTTATATACTTTGTTCAGCTTAACATATCAATATCATGCATGCTCATTGCATTCCAAATACTGACGCATACTTTGCGCTACATCCTTTCATAATGTAGGTTCAGGTACTCAGCATACAAATCACGCTTAGATTGATTCTCGGTTCGCATTTAGCAGCTTCAGTGGTGAGTCCTCATATTCTGTGGACAATAGACATGCTTTTGTTTTAGTCATTATTTTTAGTTTCAGTTTTGTTAGAGTTAGCTGGGGACATGTCCTAGTAACTCAACTCATTTAAAGGCTTTTCAGACATAGTAGTAGATTCAGCTTGAGTTGTTAAGTGGTTGTTTCAGTTATCACTAAACTCTTATGGTTTCATATTTACCTTCAGACTAGTTTGGTTTTTCCCTATTTTTAGATATCCACTATTTTTTTCATCTTCCGCAGAGTACATGTATTACTTAGTTATATTTTTAGTATGTTTATGATATGTCAAACTCAGGGTTAGCTTGGGGTCACTCGTGATCCTAGGTCTCGTGTTACGCCAAGAGGGTAGCCTCGGGCATGACATTAGCATTGCAAGTATTGCACAAATTAAACAAAATTTGAGAAACCAACTCCAATGTAGAAAAATACACACATGCGACACAAGAGAAGGGTAGAGGAATTAAACCGACACTTCACTCACGAGATGCAAATAATCAAGAAAAATATCATGAAGTTCGATGGATGAGTAGAGGAGTCAAAAATTTCAATTAAAAAGAACAGCAATTGAATTTAGAGGTTTAAAAGGAAATGACTCTTTAGTGCGGGGGAACTTCGGTGGGCTCGACTAACGTCGCTGAAGGGATTTGGCGACGTGTCGAATGGGTCTCAGCCCGCCAAAAGTAATTGGGGCCTCAGTTATTCCTCAGGTGCAATGGGCAAGCTCGGTCAAGTTCGCCGATCAGACTTGGCGACTCGCCAAGTGACTTCCCCTTCACCTTTTCGTAGGTGCAGAAGGCAAGCTTAGTCGAGTTCGCCGATCAGACTAAGTCACTCGCCTAGTAAGCTGTAAGCTCGCCAAACTTCTAGAACCTTTCCCATTTTTTAATTTTATGGGGTGATGCATTTTGGCGATTATGGGGGTAATTCGGTGACTCGCTGAATGAACCAGCCCCTCTCCCATTTGTGTTTCTCCCAAAATACGAACTCCAACCTACACACCAACAAACGTTATTTAAATAACCAAAATGTAAACTTGGGTTGCCTCCCAATAAGCGCCTTAGTTAACGTCATGGCACGACGTGGACATGCATTCAAGAATCTTCAAAATACACCACATCAATCATAGTCACATGTGGACACTCTCCAAAGTAAAGCTTCAACCTTTGCCCATTCACCTTGAACATTGACCCATCCTCGCTTGCAACTTCTATTACCCTATTTGCAAACACACGATTAGTTTTGAATGAACCAGACCATTTTGATTTAAGTTTACTCGAAAAGAGTCTCAGACGAGAGTTGTAGGGCAACATAAGATCACCAATTTAAAACTCTCGATGAAGGATCTTTGTATCATGCCATTTCTTCATTTTTTTTTCCTTATAAAGGGTTGAGCTCTCATAAGCTCGAAGCCGAAACTCTTCCAATATATGGAGTAGGTACCTCGATCTTTCGACGCATCCTCCCAATTCAAGTTTATGACCTTCAAGGCCCAGATCAAGAGCCCTTTTGCATCATATCTAAGGGATTCCTCGGTTCGGGCCAAAAAGTCAATGTCACTCGATCATTATCAAACTGACTGCAATCTTTTTCTGTCCGTGAAGATCCCACCAGAGCACTCTCTACCTCTAATCTAAATATGAATCAATACCAGCAAAAACATCTCTAAACGAGGTTCTAGCACCAAGACAAATGTGTCCGAAGAAGAAAGGCCCCCCTTCAAAATCGGACATGAAAGTTTACTTTCAAATGGGGTCAAGTAGGTACACCAAATAAGGAAAGGAGTTCTTGTTTCAAACTCTATAAAATCCCAAAATAAAAGGTCTACTCCTTACTCAAGTTCCCACTGAAGATGAAACAAGATTTTAGTTATTCCGTCTTCTATTAACTTTTTATTCAAATTCAATTCCAACAAATAAAATAGAAAATTCTTGAGTAGTCTACTTCCCTTTGAATGATAAATCCCTTAACTCTTAATAATTGAAGGAATACCTTGGAACAAGGCCTTATGCTCAAGTTCAACTGGTTGATGACAAGATTTACTAAACACTAATTGATATGGGGACATACCAATCGGGGTCTTGAATGCAATTCTATATGCCCAAAGAGCCTCATCTAACTTCCGGGACCAATCGGTTCGATTCACATTAACAGTTTTGGCCAAAATTCCTTTGATTTCCCGGTTGGCCACATCGACTTGACCATTTGTTTGCGGATGATAAGGGGTGGCAACTTTATGCTTGACTCCATACTTTCTCAACAATGAGGTGAACATTCAGTTACAGAAATGAGAGCCCCCATCACTAATGATTGCATGTGAAGTGCAAAATCTCATGAAAATGTACCGCTTGAGCAATTGAACCACACTTCTCCCTTCATTTTTGGGTAAGGCCACTACATCTACCCATTTAGAGACATAATCAATGACTACCAAGATGTATTTGTTCCCATAAGAACTCACAAAAGGCCCCATGAAATCGATTCCCCATACATCAAACAACTTAACCTCTAAAATAGGAGTGAGAAGGATTTCATGCCTTCGTCACACTCCTCCTTGCTTTTGACATTGTACGTACTTCTTAACAAGAGAATTCTTATCTTAATACAACATTGTCCAATAATAACCATTTTGTAGTACCTTAGCAGTTGTACGCACTCCACTATGGTGCCCACCAATCGGTGACACATGGAAAGCATCAAGAATAGCATCTAGCTCAACTTCCGAAACACATCTTCTAATCATGTGATCAGCACATTCCGGAAATAGGTAAAGTTCATCCTAAAAATGGTTCTTCGCATAAAAAAAGAACCTCTTTCGTTGGTAAAACTTCAGCCCATCAGGAAGAATCCCTTAAACCACATAATTGGAAAAATTAACATAGCAGTGGGTTACCATTCGACACAATCATCACCGACTCATCGAGAAAGGCTTCCTCAATATCTTTTTCACTGGAAACAACCACATTCGATTCCACTCGACAAGTGGTCTGCTACATGGTTCTCACACCCCTTTCAATCTTTGACTTCAAAGACAGACTTTTATAATAATAACACCTATCGGATCAACCTTGGCTTTGCATCCTTCTAAGCCATCAAGTAACGTATAGCAGCATGATCGGTGTGCACCACCACCTTGGTCCCCAAAATATAGGCTCTACACTTCTCAAAAGCATACACCACAGCTAACAACTCATGCTCAGTGACGGTGTAGTTCTTTTGAACTACATTCAAGGTCTTGCTTGCATAGTAGACCTAGTGAAACAAATTTCCCTTGCACTGACCAAGTACAAACCCCAAATCCACACCGTTTCATCACACATTAGCTCAAATGGAATGCTCCAATCTGGAGCAATAATGATAGTAGTCGAAACAAGCTTCTCTTTTAAACACACAAACGTCTTGACACAAGATTCATCAAACTCGAAGACACTTCATTTTTCAAGTAGCTTGCAAAGAGGATGGGTCACCTTAGAGAAATTGTTTATGAACCTCTGGTAGGCACCCACATGACCCAAAAAGCTTTTAACACCTTTAACTGAAATAGGAAGAGGCAACTTGGCGATAACTTCAATTTTAGCTTGATCAACTTGTATGCCATCTCCCAAAATTTTGTGCCCCAATATAATACCTTCCTTGACCAGGAAATGACATTTCCCCAAATTGAGAACAAGGTTTGTTTCGACACATCTTTTCAAGACTCAACTAAGGTGCTCAAGGCACACTTCAAATGTATCTTCCACAACCGAAAAGTCATCCACGAAGACTTCCATCGAATGCTCTACCATATTAGCAAAAACAGAGAGCATACATCGTTGAAATGTCGTCGATGCATTACACAATCCGAAGGGCATTCTTTTGAAAGCAAACGTCCCATATGGACATGTACAGATTGTATTTTCTTGATCTTCTGGTGCAATGGAGATTTGATTATAACTGGAGTAACCATACAAGAAGTAATACCAACCACGACCCACAAGTCTATCAAGAATCTAATCCATAAAGGGCATCAGAAAATGATCATTCTCAGTCCACGCATTCAAATTTTGATAATCCATACATACAAGCCAACCGGTAACCGGTCGCATTGGAACAAGTTCCCTTTTTTCATTAGGGACCATGGTCATACCACCCTTCTTTGGAACACATTGGACGGGACTAACCCACTTGCTATCCGCAATGGGTAGACAACTCCCGCATCAAGAAAGTTAATAATCTCTTTATTGACGACTTCTTGAATTGAAGGATTCAACCTCCTTTGATGCTCAATACTTGGCTTACAATCACTAGCCAATTAAATCTTGTGGGTACACATATCAAGAGGAATTACCATAATGTCGGTAATTGTCCACACAATAGCCTTGATAAATATTTCCAACACACTAACAAGCACTTGTGTTTGCCATTCAGGCAAATCCGCAACAATAATCACGGGTAAAGTGTTACTAGCTCCCAAGAACTCATAACGAAGGTGAGGTGGAAGTACCTTCAATTTGAGCTTTGGCGGTTCTTCGATAGATGGCTTTGCGGGAGGACTTTCCCTATTCTTCAAATCGATATCAAGTTTCAAAGGGCTCTTAGAATAAGAACCTAAACTCGATAGAGCAGCAACTACCTCATCATAATCTTGAATTTTGTCCCCATCATAATTCAAAAGGACGGCATCCAAAGACTCACCAACACAAAAAACTTCGCTCACAGTATTAACCGCTTCATCAATCACGTCAATGACTGATATTACATGGAGATCACTTGGTTGCTTCATTGATTTACAAATATTGAATGTAACTTCCTCACCATTTACCCGAAATTTTAGTTCACCACTTTCAAGATCAACAAGAGATTTCCAGTAGCCAAGAACGACCTACCAAGAATAATAGGGACCTCGCATCAATCTCGCAATCGAGGATTTAACGCTAAACTACACTTCATCCGATTTTAAGTGTAGGCGGTCGCAATCAAGTATAAACTGAACGAGGAGTTAGGATCGATCCCACCGGGAGTGATACGGTAAAGAATTTAATTACGAAGTGAAAGGAGTGTTCTAATCTATTATAGAAGTAGACATTTTCAAAGCAATTAAAGTAAACGGTAGGGGTTTGACAATTAATGTCAATTGGGGGATTAGATTGAACAATTAACAACTACGAACACATAAGGGTAATCAAGTAGAGACAGATCATTGGGAGTGTGATCGATTGAATATCAATTTCGCTATATGGGTGATTATTGTTTACTAAAAGTCGTTGACTCTTAATGGGTAGGCTAGGATTTAGGTACAATAGCCATTTCTCAACCAACTATCACGAATCAAGCGAGTTCTCTCGAACCTCGACAAGCATAACAAAGATAAACAACCCAAAACCTCAATTAATCTACTCTTTCAAGCTAGATTGGTAAAATTGAATTCAGACCCACTTTCTCAAGCTAAGTCTACAATAACTCAATCACTACAATCATCAATTAATAGTTTTAACTCTAAAACCTCTTTATCCAGCAAACTTAGAATACTAGGCTAGAATTGTATTTTCATCTAAAACTCATCAATTAAAACTCAACTACTAATTGAATCCACTTCAAATTAACACTAAAATTAGTAAATACTAACACCCATAAGCTAATTGAAGCATTCAATCAAATAATCACACCCCCAAGATTGGGGTTTTTAGCCACACATAGTAAAGAGCAAGAAATAGTTACCAATTATGTTTTCCATCAGCTTGGGCAACAATCTACAAGTCTTCAAAATGCTTGTATTGACTTCAACAACAAATAAACCCTAAATCTCTACTCAAAAACTTAAAGAACAGTGTTAGGGATCAAAAACCCAATGTAGGAACTCTCCAAAAACTCAGAACTCTGGAACTCTCTTTTTAAAATCACATTTATACGCTTCCAGATTTTCAGTTTCGGAAGCGGAGTTAGTCAAGCTCCATCGACCACAGTTGGGGGCAAACGAATAGCACCGAAGCTTCCCATTTGATCCGCATTGATATCGTTCAAGTTTCCAATGTCATCATTGTTCCTAAGCTGGCTAGCAGCACTGCTCCCATTAACACTCATTTCTTCACCTATTGAGAGCAAACAATAAAAAGACTAATAAGAGAGTTCTACTACAACAAAATTAGTCCATTAAAACACTTCAATAAAAAAATTCTAAACACCACTCCTCGACAGCAACACCATTTTTATAACGCTCAACTATACCTCTTATGATTCAAAGCGTAAGCGGTCGTCAATAAGTATAAACCCAATAATGAGTTGGGATCAATCCCACGAGGAATGGTATGGAAAAGAATTCAAATACAAAGAATGGAAGTGTTCTAACTTCTTGTAGAATGGAAATAAACAAAACACAATATAATGTAAATCAATAAATTTTGATTATCAATATTAAGAGGATTTAGTAACCTACTATTAACTAAGATAATTAACGCGAGTTTTAAACAAGTAGAGAAGGGGACCTTACGAGTGTGTGTGCAATGGAATATTAACTTCGCTTAATGGGTAATGACTAATTTCTTGAAGTCGTCGAATCTCAATGTGTAGGATGGATTGTATTTATAACAGCCATTTTTCACTCAACTATTATGTTTCAAGCAAGTTCTTTCGAACCTCAACAAGCTTACGATGCAAGGCAATCCAATTCTTTAATTTAACCCACTTTATCAAGTTGGATTGTAAAGATGAGAATCAGTACAATTATCAATTATATACTCCACCCTAAGCATCTTTCAAAAGCAAACTTAGAGAGCTAAAGCTAGAATTAAAATTGCAACTTCAATCTATAGATGAAAACATGAGTAAATAACTGAACTCATTTCAAAACAATATTAAATCTAGTAATTAACAACACACAAGCTAATTTGTGTATTCGATTACATAATCACACCCCTAAGGTAATGGGGTTTAGCTAAGCATAGTAAAAAGTAAGTAAGAGTTACCAAAAAGATGTTCCACCATGATACCAAAATATTCAATACTCAATGCCAAAAAGTAAGACTAAAACCCTCAAACCTCAATATCTTAGCTCAAAATCTCCAAGAGAACAGAAGTTTATATTAGTAAAAGATTAATTGATGTAAAGTCTATTTTCTCTCTCTTCAAAAGTCTATTTATATGTTTCAAAAAACTTCCCAAAATTTCATCTCAAGACCAAATCATCTAGATTAGTCGGGTTCACCAAATGACTCGGTAAACCGCCAATTGGTAGGACTTTTCGCCAACCTTCTACTTCAGCTTTTGAATTCTTGGCGTCTCAATTAGTGAACCCGATATATGTCGACAAATGGTTTCGCCAACTGGCCGTTTGGATCCTTTCTCGCCAATTAGACTTGCTTGCTTCTCCAGTTGTTCTGTTCCTTTAGGTGATCTAGGTCGAGCTCACCGTTTCATTCAGTGATACGCCATTTTTTTTTTGAGTTCACCGAGTTGTCTTAGTTCATGAGTCAAACTCGTTGGATCTTTTCTTGAGCTAAAAGCTCACTCTGTGAGTTTCCGAGTAACTTTTGCGAGCTCCAGCCTTACTTTTCTTTAACTTTTCTAACTTTTTCTCTTTTTTTCATAATGTAATATCCTTTCCTTATTCTTAAGCCTTCATGGCTGCACATAAATAATTTAACATCAGTTATGAACATAAAATAGGCATTGAGGACACTAATTCATTAAATAGCAAGCCCTAATTGAGTCAAATTTTAACCTATCATTGATGCCCTTTCTTTGATTATTTTTATACTTACGCCCCATAGTTTACTTTTGTTAGCTGGGTGGCTTACACCCCTGGAAAATTACTGTTTGACTGGATGATTGTTATTTGTTATACATACTCCCCAAGGATTACTCTCGCTATCTGAGCGGCTTATGCCCCTGTGCATTTGCTATCTGGCTGGGAACCTTGATTTGTTATACTTATGCCCTCGGGTTTACTCTCGCTAGCTGGGAAGCTTACTCTCATGGAAGTTTACTATTTAGCTAGGTGGCCCCCTTTTATGGGGTTGCTTATGGTTAAAGGTATCAGATGGTTCTGCTACTCACCCTGCATTCATATGCACCACCTATAACCAAAATACTTGTTTGTTGATTGTACCCTCCAGTTTATGAGGGTCGATTGGGTTGTGTTCGTTGTTTGTACTTTCTGAGCTTATGAATGTCATGTTAGTTTATTGTTTGACCATATTTTGTTCTCTGTTATTCTTTTCTTGTTAGCTGATAGGCTTTGACTTTAGAATTATGGTTATGGGTCCTCCTGACCCTGGGTAGTTGACTTGGTATCTTAGTTGCTTGCAAATAGGTTGGTGACTTGAATTCTAAGTATGTTCTTTACTCACCTTATTACACTTTGCATCTTGTTTCTATTCTTTATTTCCTGTCTACTTTAGTATCTCATGTTTAGTTACTTGTGCTATGCTTTCTTTATTACTTGTTGTTTATGCTTGTGTTATCTTTTGAGCTTAGTCGATCGATGCCTACTGAGTACCGTCTTTGGAACTCATACTACACTTCTGCTCCTTACAGATCATAGTTTGAGCTATCATTATTAATTTGGAGTCGTGTTGAGCAGCTTGGAGTTTTAGAGACTTGGGTGAGCTCATACTATTTGAAGTTGTTGCTTTCCGTCTATTTTTAGCTAATCTTAGATTTTATGTTGTATTTAGAGACAACATGTACCGATCTTGGTAAAAGTCTTGTACTTTTATTATGGATTAGATGCTCAATTACTGACTAATGTTAGGTTTTGGGATGTTTCCTGTTTTGTATTTCTGTTGATTATATTTCCTTCTCTTTGTTCTTAGATTTATTCCTTTAGTTGTTGGTTTTTGCTTGGTAATTCATTTCTTGTGGCTCTAGGATAAGGATTAGAGTTTAATATTGATGGGGTTTAGTAGGTGTCATCATGACCTAATATCGGGTCGTGACAATTTAATGCATACATTAGCATAGTTAAAGACCCAATTACTCCTCAAAATCCTTTTTACATTTTTTCAATCATAATTGTAGATAATATCTTCATAAATAAATATTTTTATTCATAATTACCAAATAATGCTTCAAAAAATAATCTATGTATAATTAATGCAAGCATAGCTAATAAAAACATTATTAATGCCAATATTACTAATATACTACGGGATCGTTTGGTAAAGTGCATTAGGAAAAAACAATGTATGCATTATCTGTGTAATGCTAGTACCTTGTTTGGTACTCTTTTCCAACCTATAAATAACCAATGCTTGCATTAGTTGTACACTTTATTGTGTATTAATGTATGTATTACTAATATCATGGATTTCTAGGTATTAATAATGCAATAATTTTAATGCATACATTAGCATGTTCAAAGACCCATTTGCCCCTCAAAACCTTTTATAAATCTTTATCACCATAATTGTGGAGGGTATCTTCGTTTTTTGTTTAGTGGTAGGCCTGTTGTACCCTTATTTCACTTTTGATTATATTATATGTAACATTGCAGAAATTTGTAGACTAAACTAGAGTCTAACATAAAACTAGAAGGCTAAATTAGAGGTTGACGTTAGGGTTAGAGCCTTGAAAGTACCTCCCCGTACCTTGAAGTTCAAGTTTTAGTGTTAGAACGTCAAGGCCTAAACCCCAAGGACCAACCATGGGTCCTTGAGGGAAAGACCCAAAATGTGACCTGGGAAGTGACCCATTAAGGGAACCTACGCTCCGTAGGTCCACCCATGCCCCGTAGGTGGGGGTCGTGGGTCAAGCCACTCAAAAACAGCTTCCGGTCCTTGACCTACGATTCACTAGCACGGACCGTGGTCCCACCCACGGTCCGTGGGTCCCCAGTCGTTGGTCACACCTGAAACTGCCATTTGGCAGTTAAGTTTGGTGGACTTTTGGGAATTTCCTTTTTGATTAATTTTTATGTGGTGTCGCATTAAGCTTATTTTAAACACCTATATAAGTATTTTTTTCCACCTAAACTAACACATATAAAATCATAATTCCTAAATCCCCAAAACAAAACCAAACCCTCTCCTAAATATTCTCTCTAGAACTCCAAAGAGGAAGAAGGTATGGTAGTCTTTGATTCATGGATAGCTTTCATCCATGAATCCCTCAAACTCTCAATTTCAAAGCATGAAATTCCCTAAAAAGATAGGGTTTTCACTCCAAGTCATGGATTCTTTCTTAAATCATTTTATTGATTTAATTATCATATATTATGATTGAATTGTTGATTATTATGGTTTTTATGATAAAATCTCCGATGAATCCATGAAACCCTCATAACCCTAATTTATTACTTTGTGATGTGGGTGAATTGTAGTAAGGTGAATACTATGAAATTGTACTTGTGGTAGTTTAGTTATTTGAATCATGTTAACATGCATGTCTAATATAGTAATCCGAGATATGTTGATTTAATGTGATCTATGGCCCTTGTAGGGCAAAGCATGAGAATTAAGTATGCTTGTGAGGCTTTTGTATATGCAGTTAGATCACTTTGAGAGTAAAGTCAATATGACTATGATCTAATTGTTGTGTTGATTAGATGATTATACTCATGTACACTTTTAGGTATGAATATGATATAATGTTAAAGGTTTGTCACATGTAGTGATTCTAAAGTTGGAAGACTAGTCACACCTAATTAATATAGGAGCTTTAGTAAGAGTTATATGGATTGAGTGTCAAGACATTCTTCCATAATTATGAAATTTAGTCAAGACTTAACATGAACTCAATGGGAATGATGCTTAGCACCGAGTGGATATGAATATTAGATGCAAGCTTATACGATAGTTGAGTCCGGCTTTCCAAATGGGTTCCTTTTACACTAGTTGAGTCCGGGTTCCCAAAGTAGGTATATCATGAGATGGAAACCTTCTACCTTAGTTGAGTCCGGGTTTTCTAGAAGTAATCTTCTTATCCCATAAACTATGTGCCCATATAGGTCTTTAGCTAGTGGATCCACTTAAGCTAAGAGTTTGGTTCTACCTTAGGCAAGTAGGACAACCCCTTTTCGGTGTGGGGTAGACACCGGATTTCATGATTAAGCTCTCATGGTCTATGTCGGTTAAAGTTAATCCCACTATGAAATATGAAATAGAGTATGAGTTATGAACTATAGTTACTCAATAAGCTTTCCTTAGTGTGAGTAGGATTATGGGATCTTATTCATGCATTGCACAAGGATGCTTTGAGGGTATTTATGGTATGTTTTCCAATATGATATGATGGTCTATATCTTGAATATGCTCATGACTTCTGCTTTTGCACTTATTTTCATGATGATTCCTAAACTTGGTAAAGTGCATAGTTTTCAACTAAAATGTCCCTTTTTAGCATGTTTAAAGATTTTCATGCATAGCTACCATAATTAGTGCATTTTTTTACTAACCCATATTTCTTCTACATTTTTCCACAAAGTGTAGGTT
>NW_006239082.1:735376-750130 GCF_000226075.1 Solanum tuberosum | reverse complement strand
GTTTAGAATGATTCTAGGATGATGTCTCATAAGCCACGTCTAGTAGAGTCTTGTTCACAAGTGTGAAGCGCGCCACATTTATAAATGAGAGGCTATAAGATGTTTAGGAAATCTCACTTCTTTCATTACTCTTGAGTCATGCTGTAGAGTTTGACTCTATAAAGTTTTCCTTCTAATCCTTCTCTTGTGTTTTCAGAAAATGAATACACAAAGGGCTAACGCAAGAAGGGTGGAAGGGGAAAATGTGAATCAAGGCGCTCCTCCTCAAGGTAATCAAGCTCCTCAAGTTAACCAAGCTCTGGTTGATCCCGTGGTGGAGAATGTGACCCATGTGGAGTTTAGGTCTACTATCCAATTATTGGCTCAAGTTGTTACAACTCAAGCCAATAGAGAGGTGATTGCTCCTATGAACACTAATGTGAGTTCCGCGGCTTCTAGATTGAGGGATTTTACAAGAATGAACCCTCTCGTGTTTCTTGGTTCCAAAGTGGGAGAGGATCCTCAAGAATTTGTGGAAGAGGTTTACAAGATAATTGATATCATGGGGGTGACTTCGGTAGAGAAAGTGGAGCTAGCCGCTTACCAATTAAAGGGTGTGGCCTAAGTATGGTATACTCAATGGAAGAGGAATAGGCCGGAAGGAGCGGGTCCCATAGATTGGGAAGCGTTCAAGAAGGCATTTCTTGATAGGATCTTTCCCCGAGAGATGAGGAAAGCTAAGGTGGAAGAATTTATCAACCTTCGTCAAGGAGGTATAAGTGTTCAAGAATATTCTCTAAAGTTTACCGAACTGTCCAAGTATGCTCCGGCTATGGTGGCGGATCCAAGAGATGAGATGAATAAGTATGTGACAGGTATATCCAAAGTGGTAAGAAAAGAATGTCGTACGGCAATGCTCCTTCATGATATAGATATCTCACTTATTATGGTGTATGACCAACAAATGGAGGATGAGAAACTCCAAGGCAACAATAGAGAGGTAAAAAGAGCTAGAATCGATGATGGAAATTTCTCCAATGCTAAGTCCAATGGACAAGGTAGACAAAGGTTTAAGCAAAGATTCTCCAATCAAAGTTCCCCTAGTACTCCAAGGGTCGACAAGGATAGGGTTTCCAACTCTAAACCTCAAGGAGGCAATAGTGGTGGTTCTTATGTTGCTAGGCCTAATTGTGCAAAATGTGGTAGAAAACATGAAGGCAAATGCTTAGTTGGCTCGTATGGGTGCTATGGTTGTGGGAAGAGTGGCCACAAGATGAGAGATTGTCATATGCTCAAGGTGAAGGAGAGAGAAGATAAGCTAGCTCCTCCAAGCGGTTCAAACTCCAATACTCAAAAGCAAAACCGCTTTTATTCTCTTCAATCCTGAGGTGATCAAGAGATCTCCCCGGATGTGGTGACCGATATGTTGCAAGTCTTTTCTATTGATCTTTATGCTTTGTTAGACCCCGGTGCCAATTTGTCCTTTGTGACACTTTTTGTGGCCATGAAGTTTGAAATACTCCCCGAAGTGCTAGTAGACCCTTTATCGGTTTCTACCCCGGTTGGTGACTCGGTAGTGGCGTCATTAGGAGTTGTCCAATTTCCTTGTCTCATAAATTTACCTTGGTGGATTTGGTAGAATTAGACATGTTAGATTTTGATGTAATTTTAGGTATGGATTGGTTGCATGCATGTTATGCCTCTATAGATTGTAGGACCCGGGTGGTCAAATTCCAATTACCAAATGAGCCCATTTTAGAGTGTAAAGGGGGAAATTCTATCCCTAGAGGTCAATTTGTTTCTTGCCTCAAAGCTAGAAAAATGATCTCCAAAGGGTGTATTTACCATCTTGTTAGGGTGATGGATATTGAGTCTGAAACCCCTTCTCTAGAGTCTGTTTCGATAGTGAACGAGTTTCCAGAAATTTTTTCCAATGATTTGCCTAGTATTCCTCCCGAGCGGGAAATATATTTTGGCATTGATCTTTTACCGAATACGCAACCTATCTCCATTCCCTTTTATAGAATGGCTCTGGCCGAGTTGAAAGAGCAACTAAGGGATTTGTTAGACAAGGGTTTTATCCGGCCAAGTATCTCTCCATGGGGTGCTCCGGTGTTATTTGTTCGACTATCGCCAATTGAACAAATTGACCATAAAGAATAAATATCCCCTTATGAGAATTGATGGCTTGTTTGATCAACTCCAAGGGGCTAGCTATATCTCCAAAATTGATCTTCGTTCGGGTAATCACCAACTAAGGGTGAGAGGGAATGTTGTACCCAAGACGGCTTTCCAAACTAGGTATGGGAACTATGAATTCCTTGTGATGTCATTTGGCCTAACAAATGCCCCGGTGGCATTTATGGATTTGATGAATAGAATGTTCCAACAATATCTTGATATGTCTGTGATAGTGTTTATCGATGATATCTTGATATATTCAAGGAGTGAGAATGATCATGTGGACTATTTGAGGATTGTGTTGCAAGTCCTTAAAAACCACCAACTATTTGCAAAGTTTAGGAAGTGTGAGTTTTGGTTAAGGTTCGTGGCTTTCTTAGGTCATATTATGTCAAGCAAGGGTATTGAGGTAGATCCTAAGAAGATAGATGCGGTCAAGAGTTGGCCTAGACCTCTAACTCCTTTCGACATTAGAAGCTTCTTGGGTTTCACCGGTTACTATAGGAGGTTTGTTGAGGTTTTTCCTCCATTGCTTCTCTGTTGACGACTTTGACTCAAAAGAAGGCTAAATTTGAGTGGTCGGAGGCTTGTGAGAAAAGCTTCCAAGAATTGAAAGATAAACTTACTTCCGCTCTAGTGTTGACCTTATCGTAGGGTACGAATAGTTTTGTTGTATATTGTGACGCCTCTAGAGTGGGTTTGGGATGTGTCCTCATGCAGAACGGGAAAGTAATTGCCTATGCTTCAAGGAAACTCAAAGTAGATGAGAAGAATTATCCGACCTATGAGCTTGAATTAGCGGCGGTAGTATTTGCTTTGAAAATAAGGAGACATTACTTGTATGGGGTCCATGCTGATGTTTTCACCGATCACAAGAGTCTTCAATAGGTGTTTAGTCAAAAGGACTTTAATCTCCGGAAAAGAAGGTGGTTAGAACTTTTGAAGGATTATGACATGAGTGTCCTTTACCACCCCGGCAAAGCTAATGTTGTAGCGGATGCACTTAGTAGATTGTACATGGGTAGTGCGGCTCATATAGAAGATGAAAAGAAAAAGTTGGTTCATGATGTGCATAGGTTGGCTAGGCTAGGTGTCCAACTAGTGAATTCCACCAAGGGTGGTTTCACAGTTCATAATGGCTCCGAATTGTCCTTTGTGATAGATGTGAAGTCTAAACAAGACCTTGATCCTATATTAGTTGAGTTGAAAGAATCGATACTCAAGAAGTCCGTTGAGGCTTTCTCCCAAGGGGGAGATGGGGTACTTAGGTACCAAAGTCGATTATGTGTTCCGGATGTGGAAGGTTTAAGGGAGAAAATTTTAGAGGAGGCTCATAGTTCTCGGTATTATATTCATCCGGGATCCACCAAGATGTACCGTGATTTACGGGAAGTCTATTGGTGGAATGGTATGAAAAAGGATATTGTGGGATTTGTAGACAAATGCCCTAATTGTCAACAAGTTAAGGTTGAGCACCAAAGGCCGGGAGGCTTTTTGCAAGATATACCAATTACTACTTGGAAGTGCGAAGAGATGAATATGGATTTTATTGTGGGCTTGCCTCGTACTCGAAGGCAACATGATTCTATTTGGGTCATTGTTGATAGGATGATCAAATCAGCCCACTTTATTCCCGTCAAGGTTCCCTTTCGGCGGAAGACTATGCTAATTTGTATATAAGGGAGATGGTGAAGTTACATGGAGTTCCTTTATCTATTATTTTGGATCGGGGTACTCCATTTACTTCACACTTTTGGAAGTCATTCCAAAAAGGGCTTGGTGTAGACACATAATTTTTGACCGAATTTAAGTGTTACACCCTTTTTAGAGCTTAAATATTTTATAAAAATATAAATTAAATATTTTAACTTTTACCTTATTTTATTAAGTTTATTTTTAAAATATTTGAAAACAACAAAAATAGAATCACATAGTAAGGTAAGTTTTATTTTCAATTGCTTACAAAGAATATATATATGTCCTTTTAATTTAGATTTAATAAATAAGCTAGTGTTTATTAATTATAGTTTTAGATTAACTATTCAGCTTTTCTTATACTCTATTAAAATAATTAATTTCATTTGTTTTTATTTATATTTAATGTTTTGTTTTTTTTTAAAAAAAATAATAAAACTACCTATTCCCATACCCACCTGCATGTTACCCTCACCCCCAATTTTCCTCCCATTACCCCACTCAACCCACTACCCACCCCTATATCCTAAACACAATACCTACACTACTATACATACAGACGCACAACACTACAAGGTCAAAAAAAAAAAAATAGATCAGCAACCAAAAAATACATACACACATCCACAAACACCAAGAACCCATTCACCAAAAGCATCTAAAAACACAATACTATACTACAAACGACCCAACAAAAAAAAAGAAGAGAAGAAACAAAAATCTGCACAACACTCCAAAATACGACCAGCAATACCAAGAAAAGTAACACACACAGAAAAAAAACACTTTTCTTCCCAAATGCACACACCTACGAAAAAAACAATCGGTAACATAGTCACAAACATATTCATCTATTTATTTCCTTTTTTTTATTACTTTTATATAAACACATCCACATCAAAAATTGTGAGCATTTTAATCGAGGTTCGATCAAGATTTTACGGTACTTATTCTCTTTATTTAAGGTTAAATTTTAGTTTATTTATTCATGGAATTTGATGTAGCTATGTGATATGTTTTCTTATAGTTTTTGTTTGATTCATGATTTAATTGAAATGAATATTTTATTAAGCGTTGTATCTTATTTGATGAGTGGAGATAACTTTAATTGGTTATTATTTTGATTTGTTTATTTTATATTCCTTAGTCACTATATTGATTTATATATCAATACTAATAAAGTAAGGATTTTAGGCTCAAAGAAATTATTGCTATTTTTATTTTGTCAAACAAAAATAAGAATTATTTTTGCAATTCATTATTATTTTGTTGGATTGAAATGTGTATGCTTAATTTAGGCGTTAATATTAAGAGTAATAAAAATATAAAATAAAAGATATAGAAATGATGTCAGAATTATATATTGTATCCTTAACATTTATTTATTTTATTTGGTTTTATTTATAAGGGAGAAAAAATTAGGGTTTTTTTTATTATTAGATGAATTTTTAGACACATTAAAAATATTTGTTTCGATTAAGAATGCGGTTGCGCATCTTTTTTGAGACAATCAAAAGAAACTCAAGGATGCGGTGCCACACTTTGTCTAAAATATAATTAACTTTATTAATTTAAAGTAGAGACTTATAAAAAATAAGGTTATTAAGTGTGATGCAAAGAAGACAGTTATGTCTCTAATCGTGAAGACCAAGAATGCGGTTACGCATCTAGGTTCAGACTAATAAAAATTCAACAATAAAAAATAAGCAAACCATGGCCTATAATAATGTATCCAAAATAATAATAATAATGATTTAACGTAAGTATAAGTCAATAAAAGTGACCGTGCTAGAACCACGGTACTCGAGGGATGCCTAATACCTTCCCCTCGGTCAACAAAATTCCTTGCCCGAATTTCTAGTTTGCAGACCAAATAAAGAGTCATTTCCTTTTAATTAGGGATTAAACAAAAAAGGCGACTTGGAACACCATAACTCAATTCCAAGTGGCGACTCCAAAAAAATCAAAATAATCCCTAATCAATACCGTCACTTAAATTGGAAAAACCCTACCGCCAAGCACAAAAAGGGGTGTGACACTTGGTACCAAGGTGAAGATTAGCACCGCTTTTCACCCTCAAACGGATGGTCAAGCGGAACGCACCATTCAAACTTTAGAGGACATGTTGAGGGCGTGTGTTATAGATTTCAAGGGTAATTGGGACGACCATTTGCCATTAATAGAGTTTGCCTACAATTAGGGGTGTTCACGGTTTGGATAAAAACTGATCCAAAATGAAAAACTGAACCAAATCGATTAAATAAACCGATTTTTATTTGGGTTAGGTGTGGTTTGGTTTTAGATTTTTAAAAACCGATATTATGTGGGTTGGTTATGGTTTTGTTCAAAAAAAATCGAAGAAATAACCGAACCGAAATGACAAATTATATACATATATTTTATTAATATACATACATAATATATTATTTTTATAAACAATTTTAAAGATCTTATATGTGTTTTCACCAAAATCTATTTATAATTTACTTATCAAAGAAAAAATGTCCAAGGTGAGAATATTTATCTTATTGGTTTTATGTATATGCGTGTATCTATGACAATTCTTTATAAGATTGAAAATATCACTTTCTCTTTCTTCTATGCCAAAATAATGAATTTTGAAGCTTTATCCATAGTAAATTCAATGATTGAAAGTTCTATAATGTTAGCCATTGTAACTATTTTCGTTTTAAATGGATTGTTGTCACTTTGTTCATGTTTTGAATGAATTGTTTATTTTATTTTTGTCTATGGTTAATAACCAAACCAAACCGAATCAAAACCGATAACAACCAAATCGATAAATATATACTATACCTGGTTTGGTTTGGTTTTGATAATTTTAAAACCGATTAAGTTGGTTTGGTTTTGGTTTTGACCAATAACCAATCCAAACCGACCCGTGAACACCCCTACCTACAATAATAGTCACCACTCAAGTATCGATATGGCTCCTTTTGAAGCCTTGTATGGTAGGAGATGTGGGTCTCTGGTTGGTTGGTTTTAAGTATGTGACGTTGCTCTTATTAGTCCCGAATCGGTTTTTGAGGTTGTTGAGAAAGTTCGACTAATTAGAGAGAGGTTGAGAACGGCTCAAAGTAGACAAAAGTCTTATGCCGATGTGAGGAGAAGGCGCCTAGAATTTGAAGTTAATGATTGGGTCTATTTGAAAATCTCACCTATGAAAGGTGAGATGAGCTTTGGCAAGAAGGGTAAACTTAGTCCCCGATATGTGGTCCATATCAAATTTTGAAGCGTATTGGGAAAGTTGCCTATGAATTGGACTTGCCAAATGAGTTGGCACCGGTCCATCTGGTATTTCATGTTTCTATGCTAAAGAAGTGTATTGGAGATCCGATATCCATTACTTCCCTAGAAGGGTTGGGAATTGATGAAAGTCTTTTCTATGAAGAGGTTCCGGTAGAGATCCTTGACCGACAAGTCAAGAGATTGAGAAACAAAGAGGTAGCTTCCGTGAAGATTTTATGGAGAAATCACTTAGTTGAGGGTGCTACGTGGGAGGCCGAGGAAGATATGAAGTCATGCTATCCTCATCTCTTTCCTTTTACTCCTAATCAAGCTTGAGGTAAGTAGTTCCTCTTAAGTTTTAGTGTTTTGGGAGTCATGTGTGTATATGAGCTTTTCCATGATTTCCTTATGTTATGCATGTTCTTGATGAAATTCATGTTTAGTAAGAAAATGAGTTTTCATGATTTATGTCCCTCATGGTGTTGTGCATTAAAAATGAATTGCCTGTTTGACTTCATGAGATGTGTTGTTGAACATGCTTTAGTATGCTTTTGAGAGTATTGGCATATTGGCTCCATGATGTTGTGTTGTGCATGATTTTAGTTGGAGAAGTTAGTTTCTCCTACGAATATGAGAAATATTGAGTTTCATGCATAATTAGGTTGTTAGATGTAGTTCCTACTCCCTTGTGTTGCATTGATTATGTGTTAAGTTGGAGTTGATGTTTCCTCCTTTGAATTGTGCATTATTTTGATGTTTCATGCATAATGGGCTGCTAGTCTTGAGTCTTTATTTCCATGAGGTGTCTAGATCACCATTTGAGGACGAATGTTCCCAAGGAGGAGATATTGTAACATTTCGGAAATTTGTAGACTAAACTAGAGTCTAACATAAAACTAGTAGGCTAAGTTAGAGCTTGACGTTAGGGTTAGAGCCTTGAAAGTACCTCCCCGTACCTTGAAGTTCATGTTTTAGCGTTAGAACGTCAAGGCCTAAACCCCAACGACCAACCATGGGTCCTTGGAAAGACCCAAAATGTGACCTGGGCAGTGACCCACGAGGGCAACCTACGCCCTGTAGGTCCACCCAAGCCCCGTAGGTGGGGGTCGTGGGTCAAGCCCCTCAAAAACAGCCCCCAGTCCTTGACCTACGGTTCACCAGCATGGGTCGTGGTCCCACCCATGTTCTGTGGGTCCCCAGTCGTAGGTCACACCTGTAACTGCCATTTGGCAATTAAGTCTAGGGGTCTTTTGGGAATTTCCTTTTTAATTAATTGTTATGGGTGTCGTTTTAAGCTTAATTTAAACACATATATAAGTATTTTTCCCACCTAAACTAACACATCTAAAATCATAATTCCTAAATCCCCAAATCAAAAACCAAACCCTCTCCAAAATCTTCTCTTTGGAACTCCAAAGAAGAAGAAGAAGAAGATCAAGTTAGGGATTGAAGACGGAGGCTTTCTCACACGAATTTGCTGGATTTCTTCACCTAAGGTATGGTAGTCTTTGATTCATGGATAGCTTTCATCCATGAAGCCCTCAAACTCTCAATTTCAAAGCATGAAATTCCCTAAAAAGCTAGGGTTTTCAGTCCAAGTCATGGATTCTTTCTAAAAATGTTTTATTGATTTAATTATCATATATTATGATTGAATTGTTGATTATTATGGTTTTTATGAGAAAAGCTCCCATGAATCCATAAACCCCCATAACTCTAATTTATGACTTTGTGATGTGGGTGAATTGTAGTAAGGTGAATACTATGAAATTGTACTTGTGGTAGTTTAGTTATTTGAATCATGTTAACATGCATGTCTAATATAGTAATCCGAGATATGTTGATTTAATGTGATCTATGGCCCTTGTAGGGCAAAGCATGAGAATTAAGTATGCTTGTAAGGCTTTTGTATATGCATTTAGATCACTTTGAGAGTAAAGTGAATATGACTATGATCTAATTGTTGTGTTGATATGATGATTATCCTCATGTACACTCTTAGGTATGAATATGATATAATGGTAAAGGTTTGTCACATGTAGTGATTCTAAGGTTGGAAGACTAGTCTCACCTAATGAATCTAGGAGCTTCAGTAGGAGTTATATGGATTGAATGTCAAGACATTCTTCTGTACTTATGAAATTTAGTCAAGACTTAACATGAAATCAATGGGAATGATGCTTAGCACCGAGTGGATATGAATATGAGATGGAAGCTTATACGATAGTTGAGTCCGACTTTCCAAATGGGTTTCTTTTACACTAGTTGAGTCAGGGTTCCCAAAGTAGGTATCTCATGATATGGAAACCTTCTACCTTAGTTGAGTCTGGGTTTTCTAGAAGCAATCTCCTTATCCCATAAACTATGTGCCCACATAGGTCTTTAGCTAGTGGATCCACTTAAACTAAGGGTTTGGTTCTACCTTAGGCAAGTAGGACAACCCCTTTTCGGTGTGGGGTAGACACCAGATTACATGATTAAGCTCTCATAGTCTATGTCGGTTAAAGTTAATCCCACTATGATAATATGAACTAGAGTATGAGTTATGAACTATAGTTACTCAATAAGCTTTCCTTAGTGTGGGTAGGATTATGGGATCTTATTCATGCATTGCACAAGGATGCTTTGAGGGTATTTATAGTATGTTTTCCAATATGATATGATGGTCTATATCTTGAATATGCTCATGACTTCTGCTTTTGCACTTATTTTCATGATGATTCCTAAACTTGGTAAAGTGCATAGTTTTCAACTAAAATGTCCCTTTTTAACATGTTTACAAGGATTTTATGCATGACTATCATACTTAGGCATTTTGGTACTAACCCATATTTCCTCTACATTTTTCCACAAAGTGTAGGTTCCGGTGTTTGAGGTGTTCTTCCTTTGATACAAGCTTGGATCGACTATTATCCTAGCTTGGGGTGAGTCCTCATGGATTCGAGGATGAGTGATATCTTGTTGTTCCTTTTCTTTTATTGTATTAGACTTTTGGATTTCTATTGTAAGGGTTGTGACCCTAGTTGAGACTTCGATTGTAATAGATGGTTAAATGAGAAAATGTTTAGACTTCCGCTTTGCTTTTATGAAAACTTCTTAAGACTTGAAAATGTGCTTTTACTCTTATTGTTCTAATGCTTTATGTTGTGATATGCTAAGTGGCTTACATAGTGCCTTTAGGGGTGTTATGTGCCATGTTACGTCTAGGGGGTACCCTTGGGTCGTGACATTATTCGGCCCGATGTCAGATGTGAAGATCAGTTGGATCCTAAGTTAGTACTCTACCCTTTGGTCGCATGGTTTTGTTGGTTGTATGGTTCTTTGACTTGAGTGCCTTGTTTGAATGTTGGTGATGACATGCATTGCATTTTTTGTTCATTCTCATAGATTTTGTGGTATGATCCTCACTCATGCATTGGTATAATTACCGTTCATGAGGAGATACTTTTTACTCAACTTTTATTCTAAATTGGTTTTAACGAGACTCATACCACCTTATTGTTTGACCATATTATGTTCTCTGTTATTCTTTTCTTGTTAGTTGATAGGCTTTGACTTTAGAATTGTGGTTGTGAGTCCTCATGACCCTGGGTAGTTGACTTGATATCTTAGTTGCTTGCGAATAGGTTGTTGGCTTGCATTCCAAGTATGTTATTTACTCACTTTCTTACCCTTTGTATCTTGTTTCTATTCTTTATTGTGTGTCTACTTTAGTATCTCCTGTTTAGTTACTTGTGCTATACTTTCTTTATTACTTGTATTTTATGCTTGTGTTATCTTTTGAGCTCAATTGACCGATGCCTACTGAGTACCGTTTTTGGTACTCGTAGTACACTTTTGCTCCCTCCAGATCCTAGTTTGAGTTATCATCGTTGATTTGGAGTCGTGTGGAGCAAGTTGGATTTTCGGAGACTTGGGTGAGCTCTTGATGTTCGAAGTTGTCGTTTTCTGTTTATTTTTAGCTAGGCTTAGTGTTTATGTTGTATTTAGAGACAACATGTACCGATCTTGTATTTGTAAAAGTCTTGTACTCTTATTTTGGATTAGATGCTCGATTACTGACTGATGTTAGGTCTTGCGATGGTCCCTATTTTGTATTTATGTTGATTATATTTCCTTTGCTTTGTTCTTAGCTTTATGCCTTTAGTTGTTGGATTTCGCTTAGTAGTCTGTTGCTTGTGGATCCGGGCTAAGAGTTACACTTACACATTGATGGGGTTTAGTAGGTGTCATCATGATCGGAGAAATCGAGTCGTGACAATTTAATGCATACATTAGCATGGTTAAAGACCCAATTACTCCTCAAAATCCTTTTTACATTTTCAATCATAATTGTGGATAATATCTTTATAAATAAATATGTTTATTCATAATTACCAAACAATGCGTAAGAAATAATCTATGTATAATTAATGCAAGCATAACTAATACAAACATTATTAATGCAAGCATTACTAATACACTCTGTGATCGTTTGGTAAAGTTTACTAGGAAAAATAATGCATACATTATCTTTGTGTAATACTAGTACCTTGTTTGGTGTAATATACTAGTACCTTGTTTGGTACTCTTTTCCATACACTCTATTGTGCATTAATGTATGTATTACTAATATCATGAATTTCTAGGTATTAATAATGCAATGATTTTAATGCATACATTAGCATGGTCAAAGACCCATTTGCCCCCTTCCTACATCTTTTTCACCATAATTGTGGAGGATATCTTTGTAAATAAACTTTTTTATACAATGTATGTTATTTTTAATGCACCAAACCAAATAATACATAAAAATAATCTATATACAACTAATGTAAGTATAATTAATACAAACATTACAAATATACTATATTTAATATTATTTTTATACACTTTATCAAACAAATCCCTCAATTTTTATAGGCCCCACCAATTGATAAGGTAAGCAGGGAAACATACATGATATGTAGCATTAGCTAATACTCCTTCCGTTTCAAAAAGAGTAACCCAATTTGACTTGACACAGAGTTTAAGAAAATAAAGAAGACTTTTGAATCTTGTGGTCCTAAATTAAAGTTATGACAAATGTACAAAATTGTTCTTTAATTTGTGGCCTTAAACATGCTACGTGAAAAACTGAAATTAAAATGTTACCAAAAAAGGAAAGAAGTCATTTTTTTAAACAGACTAAAAAGAAAAGTATTGTGGATGCAGCCATGCAACGGTTCTGGGACGGCATTAGCGCTCTAGAAGACAAGAAACAGGCCCTCCTCCAAGACATGATCTCACCCACAACCGGAGAGAAAGAGTTTGTCGACCCAAAATAGTGTGTTTGCATGTATCACTAGTAGTCTTCCGTTTTCCACTTTGTAATGTAGGCCATTCTTTTTTAAACAGAGGATAATATAATAAAGTAATGAAAAATAGTGATTAAACATGTTACGTGAAAAACTGATATTAAAATGTTACCAAAATAGGAAAGAGGTCATTTTTTTTAAACAGACTAAAAAGAAAAGTATTGTGGCTACAGCCATGCAATAGATCTGGGACCGCATTAGTGCTCTGGAAGACAGGAAACGGGCCCTCCTCCAAGACATGATCTCACCTGCAACCGGTGAGAAAGAGTTTGTCGACCCAAAGTAGTGTGTTTGCATGTATCACTAGTAGTCTTTTTTCACTTTGTAATGTAGGTCATTTTTTTTAAAACAGAGGATAATCTATCTATATATAAAAGGTGAAGAAAAAATCACACATGTCAACACCACAATTTTTAATATTTTAAATAATTTTAAATAATTAATAATCAATAATTAAATAAATAAATATAGACACATGTCAATAATTAGAATAAGAATGACACAAGTCAACACCACAAAAATAAAATAAAATAAATAAATAAATTTTAAACAAACCATTTATACAAAAAAAACAAAAATAAAATACCAACGGACAAAAAAGTACAAAATGTTAAAATAGGTTTATATATATATATATAATTATTACTCTTTTTATTTTTAAAATGATTTAAAATCATTTTTTACTATATATATAATTACTACTCATTTTATTTTTAAAATCATTTTTTACTATTAAACTATAAATAATTTTAAATACTTTCTAAAAATATGAACGTGTGTGATTCCCCTTCTTTTTTTTTTTGGAAATTTTAACTATCTTTCCACAACCTCCTTATTTATAGCAAAAAAAATGTAGATGATAATAATAATAAATTTTCAAGTTTTTAAAAATCATTTCATTAAATAGTAAAATATTTATTTTTAAAAATAATTTTGAAGTAGTTTTTACAAATAAACGAGAAATAATTTTAAAACGATTCTTTTTTTTCTTCCTAAAATTAAAAATTGGTTACTATTCTTTGAATTTTAAATTTACTGTTTTGAAATAAAAAAATTTAAAATAATAAAAAAAGAAAACTGAAAATTTTGGGCAAGTACGTTAGGGATCCTATTTTCGTGGGAAATTATCAAATATTTTATACTAAATATTTAAAATAATTTTCCACAACTACTCCTTTGTAGCAAACAAAATGCAAATTGCTTACACTAATTCCTTAATCATAAAAATAAATTAATAGCAAGTATCAGACTCATTTTATAATGCAATTTTTTTTATAGAATAAAATTATGGAAAAATCACCCCATATACACATTTAAGAGTAAATATTACGGGTTTTAAAATTACTTTTAAAAATTTCTTGCTTATAACAGATTATTTACGGGCTATGACATATCAGTTAAATTTAATTTTATTTTAAAATTAAATTATATTTATTTAATAAATTATTAATCTATTTATAGTTTTTTTATTATTAATTAATAATAGATAATTAATTTGATTTTACTTCCTTTTTTAAAAAATTAAAATGTTCAGTTACCCAATTTTAGGGATTTCCTTTCCTTGTTTACCGTTACCATCACCAATCGTCTATCACATGTTCTATCAACATCAGAAACTCTCCTATTCACAACAACTAGAGAATCCGGATTATCCATTGTTATATTCTTCAAAGTTATGCACAATGTATATTTAGTAAAGAAATCTAAATTAACTTTCTTTTGACTAAAAAAACTCGCACACCAACATCATTGTGGATTCTAACAGGTGGACATCTATCATTTACTAAATATTTTATCTCTAAATCATTTGTATTACTATCTATCATAAGCTGCGATGTTATCGCACTTACTAGACCACTATAAAGACTAGAAGAATCGTATATAACCCCCTCCATTTGAAATCGACATAATTCCCTGTTTTACAATTTAAAAAAAAAATACAAATTAGTCTCACATTATAAACAAACATTACAAAATTACAAATATCATTCAGACAGACAGAACATTACAAAACAATTTTTATATTCAATCAAAAAAAATTCATACAAATATCATTCAAATAGTACATTCCAAACACTTTCATACTATTTTAATACACATTTCATACAGCAAATATGTACATTTTTTTTTACGAAAATACTTCATTAATGTCACACAAATTTATACAAAAATGTCAACAATAAAATTTCAAAATTAATACAACCTTAAAACACTTATCATACAATTCGTCAAAATTTCAAATAACTTGTTTTTTTCAAATTACTGGACACGCTTTCATACAAATTTCATACTTTCTTAATATACATTTCATACA
>NW_006239082.1:724850-735099 GCF_000226075.1 Solanum tuberosum | reverse complement strand
AATCCAAATAACTTTTTTTACATCTTACGAAACACATTTTCTTACAAATTTCTTTCCAATAATTCTATTAAATTCATTCATAAATATACAATTACTTTATACTTTAAGAAAAAAAATTACACAAAACAATCACAAAAACAGAAAATCACTAATCTTATACAATCTTATACATTTCACAACATTAACAAGTAATTATATCATCTTAAACATAGAGACGTTTTACAGTTTAATATATTTTTTTTCATTTCAATGTAATTTAAAAACAAACACTAAACAATAATAAAAACTAACCCGAAGGATCCCATCTTCCACCATGTTTAATTAGAATTGATACGTAATTGTCCATCTCAATAAAATCAATTTTTTTCAATGAAAAAAAACCTTCAATTACTCGATTTTGGTAATTTTTTTAGGCTGAAGAATTAAGAGAGAGAAACGTTGAAGAAAATAAAGGATATGATCTGATTTTTTATTTTATTTTAACTGTATTTTGAGTGAATTAAAGGGTAAAAAAATAATTGTTAATTTGTTTGGATCCCTTATTTCATGCTAATCATTAATTATCTACAATAAGTTCAAATTAAATTACAGGTCACAATTTCAGTTTTTTAATTTATTATTACTAATTCCGTTTTTTTTTAAAAAATTTCGTTTATCTTTTTATTTATTTTTTAAGTTTTTTTCCAATTAATAAAAACATTTTTTTTTAATTTGTTATAACCAGAAATTTTTAATGTTATAGCTTAAATGTCTAAATCTACTGCTATAGCTTGAAAATAGTACTATAATATATGTCATATATGAAATTTACACTAAAATTATTTTTATCATACTTTTATGTAGATTGTTGTCACATTTGAATTTTTTTTTTCTTTAGTTTTAAATTTTTCAAATACAAAATATTTTATCAAATTAATTACTACTAATTAGTTATGAAATATACTAAGATTATATAATAAAAAAGATTTTAAAATAGGGTATTACAGTTATAAAAATAAAAAATGAATTTTAAATTATTAAATTAAAATTAAAATAAAATAAAAAGAATGAAAAAATAAAAATATAAAACAATTAGAAAACCACCCTAATTTCCCCACTTCCCCCATTCCCTCTCTCAGGGCAGTTTTTTTTTCTACCCTTTCTCCACTGATATACGTTTCTATATATCATAATCATCTAAACAATTTGTTCATTCGTAGACAAATGTTTCCACGCCAATAATATGCTTACTCTCTTTTTACTCATTGTTTTCAATGCGTATTTTGTTTTTTATTTGAAAAATTCAAGAATTGGCAATTACTGATTGATTTTGTATTTTGTGTTAACTTGATTTATTTTTTATCTGATTTTTTTAAGGTAAAAAATGAACGGAAAAAACTCAAAATCAAGTGCTCAACCATTTTTTGTTGAGAACGCTAAAGAACTTCTCAAATTTGTGGATGTCTTTCTCTTTGATTGAGATGGTAAGAGAAAAATCACTTTGTATTATTACTTTTCATATCATGTAGTTTCGTATAAGATTTTTTCTTCTTTTTTTATTTGAACATGTTTGAAGCAAATTTTATCGAAAAGTAATTAGGTAAAAATTTATAAGTTTCCATTTTTGTGAGATTTTACTGAGTATGTTGTTATTGTTATTGTAGTTGCCGTCTTTATGCACATCGATTGTATCAGATAATTTAGACGGATGATTTTAATATCGATGTCAAAAATTATATAAATATAAAATATTTTACCCTTATGTAGAAGTGAGACTTAAAAAGGACCAACACTGCATTATTTTGTTGTACTAAAGGCAGTAGTAATTGTACATTTTATATAGGACCAACACTGCATTTTGGGATTGTACTAATGGTAGTACTAATTGTACATCAATAAATAAACACACTTTCTCTACAACTTTCTTCCTATAATCAGACAAATTGGTAACCCTAATTTCTCGCCTCCTTCCTACAATAGCACTATTCTCTCAACTCTTCCTTCTACTTGTGATCTCTTCAATGGCTAATACGTCTGCTCCTTAGTATTTCCTCTTTCTCTACACACTTTCAATCTCTCTCTGAAGCCACAATTTCAATCTCTCTCTCCGCCTTTGCTGAAGATCTGGGTTTCTTTCGGACCAGCTGCGCAGGTACTTGTTCATGCTTTAACTTACTCTCCTCCTTCGTAAAGTCTCTCAACTGTTCCTTCTGCTTCTCACCTCTTCGATGGTCAATCCATCTGCTGCTTGTTGTTTTCTGTTTGTCTACAGGGTTCAAATCGGACTATCAAGCTTTCCTCAACATTTCTGCTTGTTTCGGACGACCTACGCAGGTATTTCGTCATCGTTTAAGCCAAATTAACATCTTTATATTAGAAGAGAGAGTTTGAGAGAGTTTCAACATGTTAGTTTTAATTCACTTAAAAAAAAATTGAGGGTATTATGATCTTTAAAACACTTTGCAAGATTTGCTTGCTTAAAAGGGTTATCCCTCATTCTTATATATATATATATATATTATTACTCCTATTTAGAAATGGGAGTTAGGAGGACGAACAAGGGCAAAATCGTTATTTTAGATTTACTCCATCTGCACTATGTATAATACGTGTTTGGCCTTCAATTACCATCTTTTCATCATTCCAGAAACTGCAATCAGTCCGCCTCTTCCTCTTTCGAAGGTAATTTTCCTGGGTTTACATTGTTCCTCCATCTGAATACACTTTTTTCCTGATTGAATGTTAAATTTTTCATGTGCTTTCTTCTTCTCTAGCTTTAATTTCTCTGTTTTTAGAAGACTTTTTCCATGCCTTTATATTGTTCCTAATCTGAATCTACCGTCTGCTCTAGATTTGTTCTATCGCTGGCTTTTGCTCTTCATGAAATCTGGATCATCGTTTTTGGATCTCACTTTTGTCTCAAATGTTTCTTCGATGTTGCTCTAATCCTTAGTTACAGTAAGTTTTGCTTTCCCTTCTTCCCCAATTTTTCGGTAATGTGTCCAACTCTTGAAAAGAACCTATAATGGTAGTTTTTTCCATTATTCTTTCCATTCTTAGGTTGGGTATCATAAACTCTATGTTATTTTCCTATGCATGTTTGAAAATGTAAATAAATATGTATATAACTTTGATGCACAGAGTGCATCTATGGTGGTTTTTAGCGACTGTCCAGGTGTGCTCAAAAGTCGAATAACAACAACCACAACTCTCACTTCGAATCTGCTTTAAACTCTTTCCCATCTTATTTTCTTTGACTACTTCAAATCTGCTTCTGCTAAGTTTCTAAGTCTTTTGTTTTTATTGCTCTGCTGTTTTTGTTTGTTGTTTTTACTGGTGGTTAAGGATCTTTCTCCTTCACTCTTTCAATATCGAATCTCTCTTCGAAATGTCTATCTTAATCTATCTTTGGTTAACTATAGTTTCTTGTAATCGAGAACCATTTGACAAAACAAAGTTAAATTCTTAGGCGTAAAATTTCTAATTCAATCAACCCTTATATTCAATACAAGAAAAGGTGCAATATTGTTTGTTTGAATCATAAGAATCCATAAGTTCATGAAATGTCTTGTTTGTTTGAATCATGAAAACCCACAAGTTCATGTGAATGTCCTATTTGTTTGAGTCATTTTCAAGATAATGATAAGCTAAGAATTATTTCAACTTGTACTCATATACTCCACATTGATTGGTTTCTATATCTTCTATGAGGTTGCTGGAAATCTTCATAATCCGTACTCTCTATTGCGAAGAGGAAAAAAAACTATTTTGTGAACTCTCTTTGTTCATGATTACTGTTTATTTCTAACTTTATTTCAATTCAAGACAATATTAGCTATTTATAGACTCATCAGCCTTTGCTATGGAGATTCAATCTTGAAGGATTGTCGTTCTTTAAGTTTTAACTTTCTTCTTTTGTTGAATTCAATGGACAAATCTCTAAGGACCTGAAGATATCTTTTTTTTAGTGTTTAATCCATATTTGAACTTACAAATAATTTGTGTATCCAATCAATTGAGGCTCCATACTTGTGATAATTTCTTTCCTTTTCTTGTAGCTATTTTTTTTTACGATAATTGAAACTCAAAATCAATCTTCTCTTCAACTCTGTCCAGTACATATGTATTTGTGCTACACTATGTTCATGTATATCAGTATATATACAAAGTTTTTCTCCACATTGGATGTTTAAAATGGTAGCCTACTAATTTAATTAGCCTTATATAGGATGAATGTCATAGAACTTGAATGTGATAGACAGCTTCTAATAGCAAACTGATGAACAATTTATCATTTAAATTGCATATGAAGTGAAAGGATCCTTGGCTTTTAATTTGTGATGAATTTGAATGAAATAGGACTTCATATGTGCTATTGATGTGTCTTTGCGTTTTTGTGATGTTTGAGTTTTAACTGTAAGAGTTGTTTAAGGAAATATTGATTATATTTTAGAAGAGAACATACAATTGCAGCTAATGGTTCATCTCTAGCACACAATTTCCGATAAGGTTATGTTTTGCTATGACTATAAACAAAGCTCAAGGTCAAACATTAGATTTTGTTGGAATATATTTGCATCAACCAGTTTTTTCACATGGACAACTTTATGTTGCTTTATCTCGAGCAAAATGTTCAGAGAACGTAAAAATATTAATACGTCCGCCTACGGCAGAGGACACAGATGATCATTCTACATATAACGTAGTTTATGACGAAATCATTCGAAAAGCATTCTCATGATAATCTTTATGTTGACCTATAATTTTCTTTTGGACATTCTATATACATGTCATGTTAATATGTGATTTCCATAAACAATTCAATAATATTGTTTTTCTTGCTTCTTTCTTTTTTCTTTTTTTTTTGTTCAATAAACAAGCGAGGACTGTAATGAAGTTGCTGGATGGTCAGAATTGCGAGGTCAGAACTGACCTTTTCATTTCTCAAAAATATTTGTGGCATATGTTAAACACACTTGAAGTATCTAGAGGGTAATATAATTCTCAAGTACTTTTAGAGTGTTCTTACAAATGGATATAATTCTTTATCTGTTCTTTTCCCGTTTGCCATTTGTACCTTGCGCGCGACATAATATACATGATTTATTATAAATGCTACACACTTTCATTGTAATCACAATTAAAAAGTATTGTTCTTTCATTTAAATAATGAGGGGTTAAAATCCCAAGTGGTCAATATTAGATGGAGCTCTCAAATTGACTCTTCCTAAAGAGTCTCATCATCTGGATAGGAATAGCCAAGATTTTCCCCACATATTTGAGAAAGCTGCTACTTACGGAGGAAATGAAAATGCCAGTTATATTCGAATTGCTTCTTCTCACATTATCTTCACTGTTCTTATGTTGTCCAATAATAAATATCTTCCTTTTTGAGATATTTGATTACTGAAAAAGAACATCCTTTTGAGTTCTTCTCCCTGTTCACATCCAAAAATTTCCTTCCCTTTTGATATTTGTTGTTTATTCTTCTCTTCTGATGATTATTGGCTGAATTATTGAAGGTATTTATTTATTATGGGGGAAATCTTAGTTCCATTCTTCTGGATATGATTTATTGCTACGGCTCTTCATTACCTTATTGAGTAATGTAAAACATTTCTGAAGAGGAATTATTTTACAGATATCTTTTCCACTTCTAAAGAAATAAAAACACATTGTTGGCTGGATTTTACTATTTTGGAGTGGCTGGAATGTGAAGGACCAGTTTGTAAACATCATGCAACAAACTAGAAGTTGTTTTGGTAACAATTGTATATCCTGGATGCTCGCCTAATGTGTCAAATAATGGTAGAGAAGCAACTTCAAAGGCAAGGTAAGATTCTATATTTAATGGCTTATGCGTAGCAACAAATTTTTTACATGTTCGGAACTACCTTATTCTACATCTTCTGTAGTTGAATTATGTCACTTTTCTTTACTTTATCTTAGATGAACTTTGTTTTAACAACATGATCTGAATAATTATTTGTAGATATCTACATCTTTATGGGTTTGGCAATTGAATGTATTGATGAAGCACCGATTATGAGCGGAAAAACGGAGGATTCAAACCTATGAAGAAGAGTGAATTTTGAAGTTTCATTAAGCTCAACCATGTTCCCTGCCATTGCTGATCAATGAGCAAGGAAATCACTGTCTTGATTCCCAACAACATGAAAATTAAGATTGTTCCTCCACCAGAGACAAAGTACAGTGAGTATCCATCCTCACTTCAATTAGCACCTTCCAGTAAGCAAGCTTTTTTTTTTTTAATTCTTCTCTTGCATATTCTTTTGCATTTTAAACTACATTTTCAACTGTGTTGTTGCTAACTTAAACATGTACCGTACTTAATCAGATATGGATTTTGAAGGGCGAGTACGACGGGTCTGGTCCATCCATTGTCCACAAGAAATGCGTCTAAGGTGCTACTGCTATTTTTTGCATTTGATCGCAAGTTCTTTTTTTTTTCCTTCCGCTACAGCTATTATTATGTCCTTCACAGTAAACTTAGGTCTGCTGTCCGTTCATACTATTTGGGATCGTTTATTTATTTTCTTTCTTTTGCTATTTTATGTTACTTTTTTTCATCTTGGAAATAAATATGTCAATATTTATTTAACTTTTGTACTATTTTCAGACTTTGGGAATCACATGTGTAGTTTTTGTGGATCGAAATGTTGTATTAGTTTCGACACAAATTTGATGAAATTCTTCAAAAATGATTGAATCTGCCACTTCTCTGTATTTGTTTATGGAGTGAAGGCTGAAAACTTACCTAAGCTATAAGAGAAGTGAGTTTCTTACTTGAAATATCACCATATGTTCACGTAGGAGAAGTGAACCATTGATGGTTGACGTGTATTTTGACAAATTCAGTGATGAAATTCAAATATTCAACACTTAAGGTGTAATTTTCACAGTTGACTCTTTGTTTCTCATTTCTTGCACAATGAGTTTTTGGTTATTCCCCGATAATGAAATACATAATGTATATGAACTTGCAGGAATTTTATTGTGAATTATAGTCTTCCGAACTACTAATTTTAGTTTTTCCAAGAGCGAATAGATAGATGTGAATGAGCCACTACCTAGCTTCCAGCCATGCCATGCCACATTTTCTTTGTTCTTGAAAAAAATCAACTATGCTACTTTAGGTTGATGTGAATTGACAGAAAGGTCTTTCAAATATTTTGCTGCCTTTTTTTATACTCTTCTCTAAATAAATGTTATTGTTCCTGGTTTTCCTGTGGCATAATTGTGTATTCTCTCCAAGTAATATATTGATATCTTTATCATATTGTAGTTAAACAGTATTGTACTATCAAAGATGTATATAGAAGTGTATTATTCATGATTATGACCACTTCACATGTTCTACCCATGTTGGTACATAAGATAATTATTGTTAATGAATTTTCTCAGTGATGCTTAACTTGTGGCTATTTTCAAAGCTCTGCAGGCATCACCATCAGTTCTTGCTGCTAGATTGCCTGCTGATAATCTTATTTGTATAGCATACTTCACAACATTGTCTGCATTGACTTCTAAAATACCTACTGAGGCTACTCAATCAGCCACTGGTATGTACACCGTTCAAATGATAAAATATTTCAATGCTCCTTCTCGTGTCAATTATTATTTTCTATCTTCTGTTCCATCCCACAAAATTTACAAGGGAGAAGAGAAGAAGATCATCAAATGTGATCAACGTACAATTACGATTTCTATTTATACACAACCTCAATGAACTACTCAACTACTGAATTCTCCGCCCTTTGCACTAGCTCAGCCCTGAGCTAACTAACTGTCATGAACAGTTTTAACTAACTCTTTTAAAATACTAATCATCTTAAGTAGTAATTTATTGGTTTTTGTCACTGAATTGATAATAGAAAGTCTACAACTTCTTTTCAAAATTAAAAGTTTGGTAGCATTTTCATTGTTCAAAAAAGATAGAATGACATGTGCCGCCTCATACGCTACATTCATAAGTTGTTATCTTCTTTTTCTTTTTACTTTCATTTTTGGTTTTGTATTAAGTCTTGTCCATTTGGCAGGCTGAAGTGAATTTCCTGGGTGATCTTCTTCACCCTAATTTGGTTAAACTGATTGGTTACTGCATTGAAGATGATCAGACACTGTTAGTTTATGAATTTATGCCTCGAGAAAGCTTGGAAAATCATATGTTCAGGAGTATGTAACCGACTCTTCATTTTTGTATTCTTGAATATATTTGCTTCTCATCAATCTTTGAAAAAGGAAAAAAACATTGTTAGTGGATCTTCGAGTAATATGTTTTGTCCATATTATTGAGCATTTTCTGAATACACTAGCTAATCTTGCAAGAGTAAGTGGAAACACCAACTATTAACATGCATATTACTGGTATCATGTGTTAGCGTTGCTTTAGTTCCATAAGGTCTCTTCTTGTGGAATAGAACTTAGGTTCTCTGTAAGCTCTAAAGCTATTGTAGCATGCGATAAATCTATTTTTTTAATAGAAGATTTACTATGATGTAATGTAACTAAGCCTTGTAAATTTTGAAATCCAAATGGTAAATGGGATATTCCCATTAGCAAGGCAACCATTGATGTATAATCAGATCATTGCTCATTGTTTATTCCCAGATTGAAGTGATGCAGGATTACATAGAAGTGTTAGTTGGGTTGTTACATTTTCTTGCACATGTAAATGCTAGATTAAAGCCATGGGCAGCTGAAGGACCTATGGGATATATGATTTAAGCAAGAAACTTTATACTTTTCCTTTGTTATTTGCTTATGGGACTTTCATTTCTGTTAGTCCTACATTACATTTGGTAGGTTTAGTTACCACTTTTTCAAGACAGGAAGAAGAATATGTCTTCGTTGATTTACTAGGATAAAGAAGCTTGATTGAAGATTTTTCATGGTTTTCTAGAATTTCGTCCCATAAAATGGTAAAGAAATCTTTTACTGAGATTTACATGTACCACTTTATGTCAGGTCACTTATTGGATTTGAAGCATGATTTTTGCCATTTTGGACATGTCATGGACAATGCCTCACTCAGTTTTGGATTTCTTATATATGGTTCAGAAAGCATATTAGTCAGTTGATGTAATTCAATGTTTCTGAATCATTTTTATATTTCTCAGTAATTATTTTTTATACACATGACTTCAACCTAACATGATTACTGATTTCTCTCTAGGATGATCATAACATTTCTTTGTCAAATGCTTCCAAGATATAGTATCTATTATTGCAAGTGATGGACTTGAGGCTCACTGCATTAGCATAGGAACTGCCCGACATGTTTGAGCAAGCTGTTGGAAGCAAATGCTCTGTCAGGATAGCACTAACATTGCAGAGTTCTCTTCCATTTTGGAGCTGTCGACTTGAGGTAAACAGATGGGGATAGGAAAGCTGCCTCAAGGCTGGAATGAGACAGGTTAGAACTTTCACCATTTTTCTGCTACAATCTGTTCAGGCTAACAGTGAAACAACCTTACTAGAATAACTTCTGTTTGGCATGTTTATCGTTACCTCGAATCACTGCTACATTTTTTGCCCTTTGCTTCTCCATTTTGTCATGTATTCTAAGCCCCGGGTTGTTGTATTTTTTCTTTTACTGCTGCTGAATTTTGGACTAAGTTATTTACTATACTTACTATACTTTTGGCAAAATTTGAACCAATGGTTGCTATGTGTTGAGCTAAACTTCACTGCACTTTTAACTTAACCATATCGTCAAAAAAATTCCTATTATAAATGTCGTACTTTAGGCAAAAGTTCAGGCTTAAGGACTGCTGCAGTTTTGCCAAACTCTTTCTACATTTTTTAGTTGGTTGGGGTTCATTATTGCTCTGCGTTTTGGTCAAATTTTTTTTTACAAATACTATTGACCGATTAAATTAAATTTGAGGCCATGCTCCTTTGAAATATCCATCGGTTTGGCTCACTTGGCAAAAACGTGATGACGAAGTATCTAAATACTGGTAAAGCCAAAGAAATTCACTCATGCACATATATCTTACGACAATGTTGATGTGAATTCACGGGAAGGTCTTTCAACTATTTTATTGTCTTTTCTAATACTCATCTCTAAATAAATGTTATTGCTCTCTGTTTTCTTGTCGTGTAGTAAGAAAAGGCAATTTCAGGATATTGCTGTTTTCTCTCCCCTCAACCTCATCTTCATCACTCACTTTGTACTTTGCCTCCAAAGAGGCAAGATTGAAACATGACCAATATTGTTCGATGGCATATATATATATATAGCTAT
>NW_006239082.1:682179-724832 GCF_000226075.1 Solanum tuberosum | reverse complement strand
GCAAGATTGAAACATGACCAATATTGTTCGATGGCATATATATTTATGTGTGTCTGTGAGAGAGAGAGAGAGAGCTTATCTCTTTCTTAAATGTGTATGACAAAGTTACTTTCTTATCCATGTTAGTGCTAAGTTATTTTGCTAAAAAACAATATTTGACTCCCCAGTTCATCATCTGATCCTCAACTTTCAATATTGTCTCAGGAAGAGTTGTCATTTTCACAGTCTAAAGAAGCCCTGAATCCAATGAGCAAGAAATTATTCAATCTGTGAGCTGACCTACTGATACAGGTCGAAGGAGAAGCCGCAAGGGGGTTGATGGTGCTATTGCAAGAGCTAGATCTACCAACAAATGGCTGACAGAGAGACGTTTGCTTTCCAGGCTGAGGTTAATCAGTTTCTCAGTCTTATTATCAACACTTTCTCGGTGAACTCATAAGAAATTCTTCCAATGCAACTCTGAAGAGAGTTTTTTATTTTCCTGTATTCTCTTTCTATATTGTTTAACGTCATCATCTAAGATACTGTAGTTTCATTCTTTTTCTGATTTTGAAATTTGATTAGTTTAGAGCAATCTTGATTTTTTTTATGGTGTTAGTAAATATCTTAATGGGATCTATGTGATGTTGTCAATCTATGTGATTTTGAAATTTGATTATTTAGAGCAATCTCCGAATTTTCATTGTATTTGTTGATAGCTTAACTTGATCATCTAGGATACTGTATACCCATTAATCCTTGTGGTTTTGTAATTTGATAATTATAGAGTAACCTGAGTGTTTTTGTAGGTTGTTTATATGTGTTGTCTTTGTGGATAGCTTAACGCGCTCTCTTAGGATAATGCAGTGTCGTCCCTCTCTATAGTTTTGATATTAAATTATTTTATAGCGCAAATGAGTTTCTATTTGAAGGTTTTTTATCTGTATTATCTTTCTGGATGGCTTAAACTGATCTTCTGCGATATTGTACGTACTGTTTTGGGTCATTAGCTCTCCCTCCCCCCTACCCCTACCCCCACCCCCGTTAATTGACCATGTATTGTTCTTTCTCAAATTCCCATTTGCTGTTTTTCAGTTTCTGTACTAAAAATGTCCCAGTTTGGAGGCTAATATTTGAATTGTTTTGCTATGTGTTGCCATATTTTCAGTTTCTGACAGACTTCAAATTGTCTAATTACAAGAACTCCCTCACTCCATTTTGTCACTTTTGCTTAATAGGGAGAATAGAATGAATCAGTCTCCCTATGCTATGGTTTTTTGAATGGAGTAGATTAGCTACCAAGAAGCAAACTCCAGCGTCCTCTACATATGATAAACAATGACATGCTAATCTTATATAGCAAAATTGAAACATCTGCTATATTATTTTGGTTGTATTACATTAGTTAGTATTTGCAGATCGTTCAAATCGGCATCATACTGATGTCTCTTGTACATATTCTGAATATTTCTAATAGTTTATAATATAATATAATATATGATATTATTCATCTTCTGGAAAATCCATCACCCTTCATTCATTAATATTAATATTTTTACAAGCATAATATTTTGACTATTGGGCCCGTGCTTGCCACGGGCCTCCCCCATCTAGTATTAATAAATAAGGAAGTACAATGTGTTTAGTGTTAATAATGTTAAATTTTTAAATCATCTTTATTCTGCTTTATTGTGAAGCATGGCCAATAACGACTCTGGGTCTGATCAATAGCTATTAGTGTTAATTATTTATGTATTTTAATAATAAATGCATTTATTTGAAGTGATTATGGAATCAAATTATCTTTAAAACTCTTAATATGACTTTATCCATAGGATTTCCAAATAAAATGATGTTATGAATCAATTTTAGTCAAGTGCTCTTTATTTTTATTTATTATGTCGCACAACTTATGAAATAACTGAAATTTTTTCAAGAAATGACAAAAAGTATTGGTATAAAACTATTGTCATTAAATTTGTAGTATAATTATTATTTTTGTGAGTACTTATAAATATTATTATAGTACATAAACTACATAATTTCTTTTATCCTTATAATATAAAAAGATAAAAATTATGTTATTTGAATTGGTGATGAGGTAATTTTTTTTAGTTAATTAAAATAACAAAAGTTATATGTGCGCGGTTTTTTTTATTTTTTATATATAGATATATATATATTATCTGAAAAATACTTCAACTTTGGCCGAAATTGCTGTTACGATATCAAACTTTATGGAGGACCTTTTAGCCCCTGAACTATTTAATAGTGTATTTTAAAGGTATATATGTGCCCACGTGGACACGTTACTATTTATAATTATGCAATATTTATGATGTCCACGTGGGCACATATATATACCTTTAAAATACACTATTAAATAATGCAGGGGGTAAAAGGTCCTTTTCAAAGTTTGATATCGTAACAGCAATTTCGGCCAAAGTTCAGATATATTTCAGACTTTTTTCTATATATATATATGGCATTTTTGTATGTGCAATGTTGACTTTTTAAAAATTTATTTATAATATATATATAAAATTAATTAAAAGATGAAGATTTAAAATATACATATTTGAAGATGGTTATAACTTCACACTTTCTATAATGTGAATATTTAGCAAATAGTAATGTGATAAGTGTCACGCTCATTTAAAATATATTAATCCTCATTACATCTTCAAATTGGTTTATTATAATATTATATTACATCTTCAAATTGGGTTATTATAATATCATAAATTATTTTTTTTGAAGATTGGAAAGGTAAAAGAAACTACCCAATACTTAATAGACAATTTTAAGAAATCAATAGAAAATGAATTAGCTTCTACCAAAATTTCTATTTCTAAGCTATTTTTTGAAATTTCATCAAGATATCTGTTTGGGTGTATTTTGTTTAATATTAAATAATTTTTGAAATGATTACAACTTCCCCCAACTAGCGATTAATATGCTAAAAATGAAAGAAAAATGAGAGTACATGAAAAGTCTAATTAATAACTATTACTAATTTACTAATGATTATTTATGAATTTCAATGATAAATGTCTTTATTTGATGTAGCTATTAAATAAAATTATCTTTAAAAATTCTAATATTACTTGATTAACAAGATTTTAAAATAAATTGATGCTAGGAATCAATTACAATAGAGTGCTCTTTAGTTTTCACTTAATATGTGGGAGGACACATGAATCAACTTTAAACACTTCAAGAAAAGACAAAAAAAATTATCAACATAAAATCTATTGTTATTAGATTTGTAGTTTGCTTTTATTTTTGTGAGAATTTATTATTATTATAGTACATAAAGTGCATAACTTTTTTTTTAATCTATAACATAAAAGGATAAAAAATATTTTTATTTCAATTGGAGATGAGAAATATTTTTAAGTTAATTAAAATAACAAATAGCATATGTGGGTGGTTAGTTTTTTCCGAAGATTGAAAAAGTAAAAAAATAATTCAGTACTTGATAGACAATTTTGATATATTAATAAAAAAAATTTGACTAATTTTTACAGAAACTTTTATCTTTAAGCTATCTTTTAAAATATCATAAAGATAACAGTTTGAGTGTCTTTTCTTTAAGAATATATCACTAAATTGATTGTTTAGTCACTTATTTTATATGTAACGATAACAAAAAATAATAAAGGTCATTACTTAAGAAGATGCAAAAATACTAAAGTTCGTTCGAAAATTTCAAAAATTAAAAGTAAAGTTCAAAATTTTATACAAAAAGTAAAAGTGAAGAAAATATTATTGCTTATTGCACTTATAAAACTAAGATAAAGGTTATTTAAAATATTAATAGATTTTATGATAAAATAATAAATAAATTATGTATACAGATTTTACTGTGAAAAAATATAAAGATTACTTAATTTTTTTCTTGCATATGATGTTTGGGTATTAATTTGAGTTTCAGCATAAATTTTAAAACTAAGTCTTACAGTTTTTACTAGATAAATAAATAATTTTCTTTCTACGAATACTTAAATATGCATTTTATCTTCGTTTTTAACACTAAACTACTTTTAGCTTTAAATTTGTTTAAGTTTCATTACAAAATCAAACTATAATATGATAGTTGAAAATCTTAGCCTTAAATTAATGAGTAGTTTAGAAATTAATTCTTGAAAAAAGAGAGTATACGAATTCATCAGTAAAATTTGAATATTATTGCATATAACATAGAATTTGACGATAATTTTAGATAGAAATAATATTTTTAAATATAATTTCATATATCATTAAGTTAATATGATCATATAAATAGTAATAATATAATAATGTATTATTATAACTTTTTTTATCATAATAAATTTTATAAATTATTATTAATTTAAAAATATCCGTGCAACGTGCGGACAGGTATACTAGTATAATATAGTAATGAAAAATAGTGATTAAACCTACATCCCCACCTTAAGCCCCCTCTTCCCTTGTCTGTCTTGTCTCTTCTCTTCTCCTACTCTGAATCAACAATGGCATTCTCATCTCCTATTTCTCCATCTTATTCATCTCATCTCTCCTCAAAACATTTCAAGGTTAACAAGACGAAGCTTTCCACCATTAACAAGATCTACCCATTTTCTCTCCTCCAACGCTCTCCTTTTCTCAAGTAACTATAGTTTCTCTGTTTTCATTTTTCTTTTTCCTTTATTTCTGCATGTTGCCCGTATTCTAATTCAGATGTCAACAATTTCGGTTTTTATTTTTATATTTTGGGTCGTAAAGTTTGAAGTTTTGGGATGGGATGAGCGAGTAATGTCAGTGTTTATGAAAGATAAAAAATGATAATGGGATTATGCACAGTTTACATCGTTGTGGTGTTAAATGCTTCAGATTAGTTACATTAGAAAGGGGCGACTTTGTTCAACTTTAGTAAAAGCAAACTGAAAATGCTATTGGTAGCATAATAAAATTAAAAAGTAATGCTGATAAACACTTGCTTTAAACTATTGGAATTATCCCATCACTCTGATACCTTTTGTGGTTTATGGTCTTCTATTCAGTAGTGAGAGGAGGATTGGGAACTTTCTTTGACATAGTTTTACTGTTCTTTGTTTTTGTGGGTCCACACTTCTAATTACTCCATCAGAGAATTACTTGTATTCTACTCCATTTAAGCTTTGAACTGCTGTAACATAGCAATGAAAACTGAATGTGGAATGGATGTCCTTTTGCAAAATTTTCAGAGATAGTTACTTGCTAGAATATTGGAGAGAGGGAAAGGGTTTTTGAAATCACTGGAGATTTCACATTTCTCGTTGTTGGTCCACATCCTAGATGAATATTTTGTATACATCTATGTTGAGTCATGTGAGCAATTTAAAGAGAAAAATCATTGTTAATAGTGTGTATGTATTGGCACATATTGGCAAACATGAAGAAAAGAAAGAAAGCAAGTATTTCTTGGTGAAAATATATTTCACAAATACAAGCATTTCTAATTTGATGTTTTAATTAAGGGCAAACTTTTATCAATTTCACTGTGTCAGATAATACATGTTTCTTTGGTTTGGCACTATAATTGATGTAGGACAATAGAGGGTGGCAGAAGATAGGGAAGTTTAGCCTTAATATAGATGCTTATGATTACTGAATGTGCGTTGAAACATGGAGAAAATGAGAGGATTTGATGGGTAGTTAATTGGTATGGCGTGGAGGACTTTGAGGATGTATAATTCAAGGATTCAGGATCTTTTAGGAAGCAGAGTAGACATACCTCCGTATTATTTTTTTTTGAAACTGGTAATGTTGTATTCCTCTACCTTCAAAAGAGGAACAGAAGAAGAGAATAAGGGAGAAACTGCTTACAGAGAGCCTAACAGATCTACAAGCTATAATTCCTCTATATCTGTTTCTTTACACCAAAAAAAGAAAGACACAATACAATTCCATTATACTTTATGATTGGAATTGGAGTTATCTTCAAAACATATACTATTTCTCTCTTTCCACACAGTCCACCAGATGCAATGTGGAACGATTTTCCATCATCTCTTCTGGCTCTTGCTTCCACCTCTTCTAATCTAGCAGCTCAGAAGATCTGCAGTGTGCTTAGGCATAGTCCATTTTGTGTCTGAGAGTCAGAAATGAACTCCATAACTGAGCAGTGACATCTACTGGTATAGTTTCAATTTTATGTCCATTAAAGATTTTTTCCATTCTTCTTGTAAGAAGAACTACAACGGTTATTTTGGTCTTTTGAAATCTGTAAATAAGACTGCCAGCACAACCTATTGTGCTGATGATATGTAGAATGTTACCTTCCTAATTTTTTTTTATCCATTCAGATACAGTAGTTTGGTCGTAGAAAATTTGCCACATTTGTGGTTTTACTGGGACAATGTCATCACCTGAAAGAAATAACATAAACAGAAAGCAGCTAACTGATGTCCCTACGGTATTGATTAGCAAAGAAGTGAGGATTTTCTGCGAAGGTCAAGAGAATAGTTAAAATCCATTCGAGGAGTGTGTGCTAGCAATGTAAGCCATGCTTGATCTTGTAAGAGATGGGAACTTGTTAAATAAGCCTGATGTTTGATATCCAAAGATTACAGAAAAAACAGTAAGCAACGATCTGTGGGTGGTTGAGGCAGTCCAATTCCTTTTATCTTCCTCTTGCTAATTTAGAAGAGATTTCTGATCCATTAAAATTGAAATTACATCATTCTACTTCTTCCCTTCCGTCGACTGTTGTAAGACTCTTCAAAATTTAGTTTGTCTTGCTAATGTATGTCATAACATTGAAGAGGTCCTCATATATAAATAAACCTTGGGCTAACAACTGTATAGGCATAAGAAATAATGGAGTAGTTTTTGTCATGTCTAAACTTCCAGTTCAACTTTAAGGTGTACCCTCCCAAAAGAAGAAAAGAGCAAAAGGAAAAAAGGAATATAAGGACCATAGCTGTATACTTACCATTCTCAAGAAAAAAAAAAGTATGACCATAGTGGTAAGGGCCCTCCACCTCAAAGCATAAGATTGTGGTTTCAAGTCATTAAAGGAGCAAAATTGGCAATGCCACTTTTGGGCTCATGGGTAGGGGGTTTGGAGACATGGGGTTTTCAATATGCAACTGCTCACCAACCAAAATAAGAAAAGAATTAAAAAAACAAGGGAAAAGGGCCTGATATACCCCTCAACTTTGTCATTTGGAGCTGATATGCCCCTCGTTATGAAAGTGGCTCATATATACCCTTACCGTTATACAAACGGCTCACACATACCCCTACCGTTACAAAATGAGCTCACATATACCCTTCATTTAACGGAAGTGAAAAAGTTAGTTTTAAATTTATATTTTTGACTTTTAATTTTCTTAAAAATTATTTAGGGGTATATATGATTCTTCTAGCAAAGTTCAAGGTATATTTTAATCTTTTTCATACATAGATTATTTTTTGACTTCTTTTATTATAATTATTTGAGTTTCTTATTCTTATTTTATTTTTTTCTTTCATTCCTTAGTGTAAAGAAAAAATTTAAAACTATTTTTTTTTTGTCTATATTGTAATTTAATTTTTGTATTTGAAGAAAAAAATTTGGTCATCTATAATAAGTTTTACAAGAATATTAGTGAAACATAAATAAATTTGACCATCAAAATAATAAATCTAAATTAGTCATTGAAACAAAAAAAAGTTAAAAAATATATATATGTTTGAGGAGGATTAAATATACTCATATGGAATTATATTTATTTTTTTAAATAATAAAAAACTAACCTGAAATTGATTTTTTTCATTTTCGTTAGGGGAAAAGGGTATATGTGAGCCATTTATATATAAGTAGGGGTATATATGAGCCACATTCATAACGAGGGGTATATCAGCTCTAAATGACAAAGTTGAGGGGTATATCAGACCCTTTTCCCAAAAAACAAAAAAAGAATATTTTGTCGCCATCTGTGACATCTACTTTAAGCGAAAAGGTCCTTATAATTTTGTTATTTTGCGAAAAACTTCCAATGAGCATCCTGGACACTTACTACTATGATTTGTCCCTTTCCTTTGAGAATCTTCTTTTCATCTCATTGTTTCTGTTTTGGTAAAGTCTTTCCTTGCTTTTGTTTTATAATTTCATTTCAGAGTGGATTTTAGTTCACAATGGGAAAGAGGAAAATCATCAAAGTTCAGCATAAGTGCTGCTGTGACGAGCAAAGGTCTATTTTTACACTTAAAGCTCTTGTCATCCATGTGTGATTTTCTCTGGTTGCTAATTTCCTCTTCCTTTATCCTATATTGTGACAGAATACTCGTTGGATGGAGCGCTAGAAAATACTCAGCTCCCGAAGGGTGATTGCTGGTCTGTTCATAAATTTGGTGGTACCTGTGTGGGAACACCTGAAAGAATTGGGAATGTAGCTGAGTTAATAACTGCTGATCAATCAGAGAGAAAGTTGGTAGTGGTATCTGCAATGTCAAAAGTAACCGACATGATGTATGATCTGATTTACAAGGCACAGTCTCGAGATGACTCGTATATAACAGCACTTGATGCTGTTAGAGAGAAACATAAATTAACAGCTGTTGATCTACTTGACGGAGACGACCTAGCTAGTTTCTTATCTAAACTGCAAGATGACGTCAACAACCTTAAATCCATGCTCCGTGCAATATATATTGGTATGCCTGTTTTTCCCGTTTGTTTGTCTGATGTCTGGGGGGTGGGGGGGAGCTTCTTGATGCTTCTTTGCTCAAACCGAGTAAACACCATTGCAAATTTGTAGTTCTACAAAGGATGACGTAAAAGAAAAATAATTTAGAGTACTCCAATCCCCATTCCCTTGTACCTTTGCACGTGGTTAATTGGAAGCATATTGCGGTGCAATAATTATGGTTTTACTTCAGTCTCTGGTTAGCATACTGGTTGTTGCTTTAGTCTTTTGTTTTTGCTAGAACTGAATTGGTTCCTAATTGGAGTTCCTTTGATTGACCTGCCCCCCCTTTTAACTTTACAGCTTACTTGTTTTGCAGCTGGTCATGCAACAGAGTCTTTTTCCGATTTTGTAGTAGGGCATGGAGAGTTGTGGTCTGCACATTTGTTGTCATCTGCTGTCAGAAAGGTGGGTTTCTTGTAGATTTTGTCCAATCTTACATAGCTAGTTAGTTCTTCTAGTTATGAAATTAAAATCACCCCACGTCTTGGCTCTACCTTTTAAATTTATACTTGCAGAATGGTGTAGAGTGTAAGTGGATGGACACAAGGGAAGTGCTTGTTGTGAACCCGACAAGTTCTAACCAAGTTGATCCAGATTATTTGATGTCAGAGGAGAGACTTGAGAAATGGTACTCCAACAATCCATCTAAAACAATCATTGCAACGGGCTTTATAGCTACCACGCCGCAGAATATTCCCACTACTTTGAAGAGAGATGGTAGTGATTTCTCCGCTGCTATAATGGGGGCTCTTTTAAAAGCACGTCAAGTTACAATCTGGACAGATGTTGATGGAGTATATAGTGCAGATCCTAGAAAAGGTTCGTCTTTGCTCATTCAATGCCTTTTCCAACTTGATGCCTCTCTGGACTTTCATGAGCCAAAATTTCATCATGTATTTATCATTGATGTGGATGTTTTCCAACTAAATGATGCCTCATTTGCAGTTAGTGAGGCAGTTATACTGAAGACATTGTCGTATCAAGAGGCGTGGGAAATGGTGAAGTCATGACATTCTCTGCAGTTTCTGAATTTAGTATGGCCTCTTATGGCCCTTTGTAACAGCAAAATTTCTTATTTTTTCTGCAGTCCTATTTCGGTGCCAATGTCTTACATCCTCGAACAATTGTTCCAGTGATGCAATACGACATTCCAATAGTTATAAAAAATATCTTCAACCTTTCTGCACCTGGAACAATGATCTGCCGATCTTCTGGAAATGAATACGAAGATGGACAAAAATTGGAATCCCTTGTCAAAGGATTTGCAACAATTGACAATGTAGCCCTTGTGAATGTTGAGGGGTAAGGCTGCACTTGATTCAGGAGTACTCAATGTACGATTTCTTTATTTTACATGATGCTTATTACCCTTTTTCAGAACCGGAATGGCTGGTGTTCCTGGTACTGCTAGCGCCATTTTTAGTGCAGTAAAAGACGTTGGTGCTAATGTAATCATGATATCCCAGGTACATTAATCCACTGATTCCTGTTGTAGTTATTACTATTATGACTACAAGAACTTTAATTGGCAGCTATATTGCAGGCTAGCAGTGAGCATTCAGTGTGCTTTGCTGTGCCTCAGAAAGAGGTGAAAGCCGTTGCGGATGTTTTGGAGTCTAGGTTTGGTCAGGCTTTGAGTGCCGGACGACTTTCTCAGGTATTATGCTTTCCTGATTGCGTTTGAGAAGTTAACAGTGTTGTCAATCCAATTGTAATAGAAAATGAAAAACGGGGCGTTCAGTTCTTGGCACCATCTTTAGTAAATGCATTTTGCATCAACTGCACCTTCCATATCCTGGTTAAGGTTTTAATTTGAGCCCTGTTACGTGATAAAGGTCCCCTTCTCTTTTTATCTTTTAACTTGTTCATTTAGATGTTGTACAAGACCAGTTAGATGAAAAAAGAGAATTCACAGTAAAGATGATGTGTGACAGAGCTTCAATAGGTCTTCTCTTGAAGAATATAATCCTGTTCTCACGTGGTTGCTAGATATGCATTGTGCAACACTGAGAGCCTTGCTTTGATCAGAAAGAGGAAGAGTATTGTCATAATTGGATTGAGCAGGGTACAACATATTGGACAAGTTATGATGAATGATAGGCAGATTGGATATTTGTGGCATTGGGTTCTGGGTTTCACTAACTTGAATAATTTAAAGATCAGCTCAAGATAGCCTAAAAATTGTTAAGGCTGTCAAAATCTAGGTCTAGTAGATGCAAACAGAAAAGAGGAAAACCTGAAACAACAGCTTTTAGATGCCCCTGATCAACAGTGTTATAAGCACTAACTCAGTCTTACTTGAGGCGTCTTTCTTCTCTAGGGAGGATAATAAAACTGGCCAACCAATTGGAAACAAGCTAAGAAATTATGGATATGGAGGCTTAACACCGCAGAAATGAGAGGAGAGTAGGATAAGCCTGAAACATCTATATTTTGTCTGGGCTGATTAAACTGATTACGGGCATCCCAATTCACAAGTATAGTTACACTGCAGAGCTACTCTGATTTAAAAATATTTTACAAACCAGACATTAAAGAAACTAATTTTACCTATAATGCTGCTGCTAAACAAATTCCCACTATTCAAAGCACTGATTATAGATCAAAAAGGACTTGAACCACTCTTTTCTCAATTTTCCAGATTTTGCAATTTATGGTTTCAATGTGTAGGGTTTCTTTGACCTTTGGATTCAGCTTTGAAACAGTGTGATTCACTTGTTTTTTTCTACTGTAGCAAAGTGTGTTGGTGTTTTTGGGGTTTTTTTTTCTGACTTCAGATTCTATCAAGTTATCATTTCCACTTCTTTTAGTCGCTTCACAAGTTGCAATATTATAATACTATAGCTACCTGATTAAGGGTACTTTTTAAACAACCTGATATTACTTTAAATTCTTCTCAGATTGCAGTAATTCCGAACTGTAGCATTTTGGCAGCTGTTGGTCAGAGAATGGCTAGCACTCCTGGAGTTAGTGCTACATTTTTCACTGCACTTGCAAAGGTTTGACAATTTTCTACCCTTATATATAATTTTTTTTTCTCTATGTGACTATGTATGTGGCTGTATCTCGTGAAAACAACAATAGCACAAACAAAATGCCAAGGGAATTTATACAATGCAACCACTACAATATGAATAATGTAATCATATTTGATCCTGGTAATTTTTCTGAATGTCAGTCTTCAAAAAGTAGCATTTTAGTGCAGGCTAATATCAACATCCGTGCTATAGCTCAAGGTTGCACAGAGTACAACATTACCGTAGTTGTTAAGCGAGAAGATTGTGTAAGAGCCTTACGTGCTGTGCACTCAAAATTTTATTTGTCAAGAACAATAATTGCTGTGGGCATTGTTGGACCTGGATTGATTGGAGGCACATTGCTTGACCAATTAAAGGATCAGGTTTGTCAATTCAACCTTTTGTTAATTTGATCTTTCCTATTTTGCTCTGACATCTCCAATTGAAATTAAGTAGTTATTTTTTAATCTCTGGTTATTGTTTCTTTTATAATATTAATATCCATGACTGTTTCTAGAATATAGTTTGATTTTCCCTCCATGCCCCCTCAGTAATATTTTGAGTCTCTTCAGAATTTTGAAGGCTGATCTTAGGAACATAGCCCATAATCATCATCAGTGGAAGGCCAAGTCCAATTTCACATTTCTATCTATTCATTACCCTTGTAAAAAGCTCTGAACAATAGATGTTTCTTTCAAATTTGATTAGCACTTAAAACGATACAATAGAATGATTTCTAACCTACTGCAACTGAAATTTTACATTCCTTTTGCAACTTTGTTTTAAATTTCAATTTTGACATGATTTCCTTTGATTGATGTTGGCTATTAATTTCTGATCATGTTTCGTTTAGAGTCTCCTTGTTCTTTGATCACTCTTTTCCTCTCCTCCCTTTTTGTGCCATGGAGTTTCCTTTTGTTGCTAGTGGTTTACAAACATTTACTATGCTGATTTTTATTCATAATTTTAGTGACTTGAGTGATGTTTGCTATATTTATTGCTTTATTAACTTTCTGTATATATAAAGTTGTTCCCTTTTCCCTATCCATTAAATTTCTAAAGATCTAATCTAGTTTAGACTTTCAGCATTTCCAAGCTGCAGGTCATTTTGCTTCTTAAAAACTTTCTTCTTGGAGTAGTTTACTTCTTCTCATTTCTACATGTGCTGGAAGATGTGGTTAACTGTTTCAATTTTTTAACACTACACAACATCAGCTAACAAGTCAGACTTGAAGAGAGTCAAGACTTTATTCTAAACTTTGTCTATGTTAGCTTCTGTGTGATAAGGTCGTTTGCTTGTAAGGTTGTTTCAAATGTTGTTCTTCTGTTTGAGGAACAATATTTTAAACAGGTTATGTTCACGTCGGCCCTCATTTTTAAATTAATAATATCTTTTCATAAACCATCTTGCTAGACTTAAGCCGTGGTCAACAAATTGTTATTGTTTGTTTTATCTTTTCCCCCTTGTTTAATCCTGGAAAAGAAATAAGTAGGAAACAAGAGAAGCGAGTAAAACACATAAGAACTAGCATAAGTAGAAAGAAACACATATCAGGATATGAAGGCCAATTTTACATGCCTACTATACATGTTTTCCTGCTTATTGCTTAATTTTTTCTTCTTTTTCTGAAGGGTCTCTCTCTGCAATGCTACAGTTCCAGTAAGGAATATTCTAGTGATCTGGTCCACTTGCTGTGGTTGTTAGTATGTCTGGAAGTGGACCTGAACCAGTGTATTTTTTTGTGTTTGATGTCACTTGCACCTTTTGTTTCCAAAGCTTAGTTTTTCGGCAGGATTGCTGAATTGCAGACAAAAAAAAGAACAATTAAACATATAAAGCAATGGAGCCATCATAGTATTTTTTTTTTCCCGTTGGAATGTTGTTTGACATTTATTGAGGACACTATCAGAATATTGTATATGACTTGTTTCAAAGGTTAGAACTTTTGTGGAAGACAATATGGCATGCATAGGAACACCTTTCATTATCCTCCGACTAGTTGAATACTGAGGATATATCTGCAAGCCTGCATATCTGTTCAAGTTCTAACACCTCGTCTTTCTCCCAGTAGCTTAGAATTATATTGGGTTAAATTGATTGTGCATTTTTGTGCATCAGTGCTGTGAATGCAACACTCAGGTTCTTGAGGAATACAAAACTAGAGTACTAATTAACCGGTTAATTTCTTCTGTAATTTGTGGTAAGTTTTCTAGGAAATTTGGTTAAAAGCTCTTCACAGTTTTCTTTCTTTGGCAGACAGCTGTCTTAAAGGAGAAATTCAACATTGACTTACGTGTGATGGGTATAACTGGAACGAGGACAATGCTACTGAGCGAGTCGTAAGTCTTGAAAGTCATATGTTCTTTTACATGCTCACTGATGTATGTTATGCTTCTAATATGGCCTTAGGCCCAGCTTCGACGTTGGGAAACAACACTTAATGATTTAAAGATGAAAGAGCAGCACATTTAAGCATGCTGCAAGTAGCAACCTGATTGGTGAACTAAATAGAACTAAGTCGTTCTGTTGTTTGAATTTGATGACGTAATGGTTAATTAAAAGTATTACATCTACTTATCTGCAGTTAATCCTCCAAGAGAAGTTTTATTATGATTTGGTTTTGCATGACAGTTTGTAAGTCTTGCTTGCTGAATAACGGAAGTCAAATTTTGAAATTTGTATTGTTTCAGTAAGATAATAATGTAATTTGTAGTCAATCAAAGGGGAGAAATATAGCCTTGTAAATCTCCTTCCATCTTATCCTTTCACTAGGAAAAAGGAATAAGAAAAAAAGTATGAATGGCTTTTTAAAAAGAACAAGAAAAAAAAAAGTTTGAATGTTTTATTTAGTTAGAAACACTTCTAAAATAATTGATTTGGTGTTAAATATGAGGGAGTTTGTTGAAGAACTATTAACAAAGAAAATACAAACTTAGTTTCTGATGGAACTTCAAATGCTTGGCTGGCTGGTTATAACTGCTGTACATATGGTCTATTGATAATATTAAATGCTCTTTAGGAGTATGATGCTAAGGCATTCTTGTCAATGTTGACAGGGGTATTGACTTGTCAAGATGGAGAGAGCTGCTAAGTGTAAAAGGAGAAATGGCCGACATGAATAAGTTTGTTCACCATGTACGTGGCAATCATTTTATCCCAAACACTGTAATGGTGGACTGCACTGCAGACTCTGATGTCGCAAGCCATTACTTTGGCTGGTTGCATAGAGGAATACATGTTGTCACCCCGAATAAAAAGGCTAATTCAGGACCGCTAGACCAGGTAACTAAGTACTTTCGTATTGCCGGCTTTCTGGAAATAGAACCTCAATTTTTCACCATTTTCCGATAGTATTTCTGCTTTCACCTTCTTTCCACTCAATCATAGAGGGGAAAAGATGATGATTTTTGAAAGTGTTGTATTTCTCTCTTTTACTGAAAATTATGAAATAGTTGAGACTGGATCTTCTCATACCTGTTATTGCATTTCCATAAATTGCTTCCAGTACTTGAAGCTGAGAGCTCTACAGCGACAATCATACACTCATTACTTCTATGAAGCTACTGTTGGAGCTGGTCTACCAATCATTAGTACCTTACGTGGACTTCTTGAAACTGGGGACAAGATCTTGCGGATTGAGGGCATTTTTAGGTTGGTATCATTGTGATTTGCACTTGTTGCAAATTTCTAAATATTTAATTGTTACTGATAAGGTGACTCATGCTTCACTACCTCATGCACTATGGGAAATAAAATTTGTTAGTTTGGTTTCCTCGTATTCAGTTCATTTCTCTTGTTTTTGCAGTGGAACTTTGAGTTACATATTCAATAACTTTACGGGCTCAAGGGCGTTCAGCCAAGTTGTGAAGGAGGCAAAGGAGGCAGGTTATACTGAACCAGATCCAAGGGATGACCTATCTGGAACAGATGTTGCCAGAAAGGTATTTGGTGATGGTTTCAAGTATTTTATTTCATTTCATTTATACCCTAAAATAAACTACTACAACAACAATATACCCCGTGTAATACCACAAGTGAGATCTGGGGAGGGTAGGATGTACTCAGATTTTTATCCCTACCTTTGTGGGGTAGAGAGTCTGTTTCCGATATACCCTTGGTAGCCTAAAATAAACTGATTCCTTGATTTCCATTTTCCCACTATGTCCGTGATTAGCATTCTGCAGAAAATGACATCTTGGGTTTACTACATACCCAGAGTATAATACTCTGATTTTATCCTTAAAGATGGTCGCTGTATAATGAAATTCTAAGTCATGACTTTGTGTTGCAAATACCATGCTGATCAAGTTATTTCTGTCCATATATCATTCCAGCTGATGTTGTTACTTGTGCAGATTTTTCTTGTCATCCAAAACATAAGATATTAAAATAAGTCCTGATTCCACATCGACTACTTCTATATTTTCTTATATAATGGCTTCCCTTTTCAAGGTGATAATTCTTGCTAGGGAAAGTGGGTTACAGCTAGAGCTTTCAGATATCCCCGTTCAGAGCCTTGTGCCTGAACCATTAAGGGTGAGTTCTTCGTTTAATCATGTGCAGCATTAGTTAGATAGTTGTTTTTTTCCATGAAGTAATTTTTGGCTGTTTTTCCAGTCTAGTGCATCTCCCGAGGAATTTATGCAGCAGTTGCCACAATCTGATCAACAGTTGGCTGCGCAGAGGCAAGAGGCTGAAGACTCTGAGGAAGTGAGTACTCTGGACTTAAATTTTATAGAAATGAGCTTGAATGTTACAGATACTTTGTTCTGTGATGGTCATCTTGTATTATGCACCTTTTCTATCTGATTTTCCAATTAGATTGTAATTAGGAGAAGTTAGCTCAGAATTCTGTTACAACACATGTGAGAGGCATGTGATGGATTCAATTAGTTAGTTATAACTACTTGTCCCGCCAATTCTCATTCCTTGCTATTTCAATTGGTTATAAGCTGGGCTCATTTGCCTTTTGTAATCATCTTTTGGTGAATTAATCGGTAATCAGGGAGTTGCTACTTCTTCTATTTGGGTATTTGTTTAGGTACTGTGAAGTTGTTCTTAAGAATATCACAATTTCTTCTTATTTCTTTGAGATCGTATCATTGGTGTCGGAGCCATCGCCTTAGATTGGTGGAATGGGTGATCACAGTACTAGAATGCAAGAGATGAGAAGGGCTACATGGATGGTGGGATCTGTGACAGAATTGGTCAGAATAGTAGATTTTCAAGGTCACGCAGGCCATGGATGAGATAAAGAAAATGATCGCTTCTATGTCAACAGGTTGACCTGCTGAACCAGAAATTAACGAGGGGGAAATGGAGAATTGCCTCATGTGAAGGAAAATGGAGCAGAAGGACTGAAGTAATGAGAGGGGAGGAATATCAGGTAGCCACACGGAATTATCAAGTAGAATTTCCCAAATTTGATGGTTGTGGGTTGCGAGACTGGCTATACAAATGTGACCAGTTCTTTGAAGTGGATGAGACACCAACAACTTCTCGAGTCAAATTGGCTTCTTGTAGATTGGAGGGGAAAGCATTGTTGTGGCATCAAACCTAGATGAAGAATCGACTTACTAGGGAATGGCCAAGTTCGGGGACAATATGTGAAATGCTTGTACACTCCAGGTTTGGGACAGAGCTGTTTGATGACCCTATGGGGGATTTCAAAGACCTTCGACAGGTATCAACTGTACAAGATTATGTTGATACATTTGATGAACTGTTAACTAGAGTAGAATTGACAGATGACTGTGTCGTGAGCTGTTTCATTAGGGGATTGAAGCTTGAAATTGGTTTATTGTGAAGATGTTTGCTCCTAGGTCCCTACAGAGGGATATTAGCTTAACCAGAATCCAAGAACAAACCCTAGCCTTACAAAAAAAATACTTACCCCTTTCCAACCCCTCACAACCTAGATCAAATTACTGAAATCCAGCATTTTCCTAACCTACCACCAGCCATCTCATAACCAAAACCAACCCTCCCCAAGGCCAGTTACTCACCAAAGGAATCCTTACAGACCAAAATTTTTGAGTCCTACTGAAATGGAGGAAAGGAGAGCAAAGGGATTGTGTTTCAATTGTGATGAAAAATTCACTGTTGGTCATAGGTTGGGTGTTGCTTGACAACCATTAACCCTTTTAATGTCTGTAGCAGATGGGAACAAAGTCAACAACAATGTGTGTAAAGGGTTAACTTGGAAAATGCAAGATGTGGTGTTTGAGTCTGATATGCTGGTTTTACCTATTGGAGGTTGTAAAATGGTGCTGGGCATACAGTGTTTGATTACACTGGGGACATTGTATGGAATTTTAGGCAGCTAAAAATGGAGTTCACTCTCATGGTTCAGAAGGTGTCTCAGAGGTTTCCGACCTCCTACTGCTAAACCAATCCAGCAAGGCCAAATGGACAAGTTGTTGGCCAAACCTGCTGCATTATGAATGATCTCTGTGGGAGTATTGAAAGAGAGTCCCATAGATAGATGCTAGCCTCTTGATTCTGATTTATGGAAGGGAAGGTAGAAGACCCTGCAACCCTTGAAAACTTACAAATGGTGTTAGATAAGAATGAGGACCTTTTCAAAGGGCCTACTGACCTACCACCCTCTAGATAGCATGACCACAAGATTACACTGAAGGTGGGTATTTCACCAATCAATATTAGGCCAATATGCATCCTGTGATTCAGAAGGATGAGATTGAAAAGATGGTCGAGGAACTGCTTGAATCAGAGTTATAAGGAATGGTATCAACCCCTATTCCTCTCCAATTGTGATGGTAAAAAAGAAGAATGGTACACGGAGGATGTGTGTAGACAACAAGGAGTTGAACAAAAGCACAGTGAAGGATAAATCCCCAATTCCTGTGATAGAGGAGCTACTGGATGAACTGCATGGTGTTGAATACTTTTCAAAGCTGGACTTGAGGTCTGGCTACCATCAAGATTAGGATGGTTGAGGAAGATAATCTCAAGAATGCATTCACAACACACCATGGACATTATGAGTTTTTGGTCATGTCATTTGGCTTAACCAATACTCTTTCTACTATTATTGCTTGATGAACCAGGTTTTCTTTCCTTATCTCAGGAAAATTCATCCTGGTATTTTTTAATGACATGTTAATATACAGTTCTAGCTGGAGGGATCATTTGTTGCACTTGGAAGAGGTTTTCAGGACACTGAGAGCCAACAAACTATTCGTCAAAAAAAGCAAGTGTGCTTTTGGGTTAACTCAAGTTAATTACTTGGGACACATAATTTCAGTGCATGGTGTTGCTATGGATGGCCAGAAGGTTAGTGCTGTCTCAGTCAGCCACAACCAACAACCATTAAAGCTTTAAGGGGCTTCCTTGGCCTCACTGGGTAGTAGAAGGTTTGTCCAGGGCTATGGGAGCATTGCTAGACCCCTCACTGACTTGCTAAAGAATAGAAGTTTCACTTTGTCTGAAACTGCCACTCATGGTTTTGAACAACTGAAATTGGCCATTACATCAGCCCTCATCCTTGCTCTTCCTGATGTCACTAAAGAGTTTGTGGTAGAGACTGATGCCTCAGGAGATGACATTGGAGCAGTGTTGGATCAAGAGGGCAAACCTAGTTAACTTTCAAGCCAGAAGAAGCTTAAAAAATAGTCAAAAATCATTCTGATGTAACCTATTTGTTCAACCTTTGGCTCACAAAAGAGCACTGTGTCTCATCTGCATACTGTAGGTGACATACCTCCATTATTTCCCCTTTGCTATTTCGTATCTCAAACCCCTTAATCCATCTATTATGTAATACTATCCTCATCATGCTATCAAATCCCTCCATTGCTAGTATAAAGTATAAACAGGAAAGGAGACAGAGGGTCACCTTGTTTAAGACCACTTTCAGAACCAAAAAAACCTACAGGTTCACCATTCACCAAAACAGAGAACTTGACAGTTTTAATGCAAAAGTCAATCCCTTTCAACCATTTCTCACCAAAGCCCATTTGTTTGAGAGTATTCAACAAGAATCTCTAGTTGACATGATCATAAGCTTTTTCTATGTCTATCTTACACATGACACCTGCTTCTGCCCCTTCAAGTCTTGAGTCCACACACTCACTAGCAATTAGGGCTGCATCCGTGATCTGTCTTCCTTTTATAAATGCTATCTGATGCTTGTTAACTAAATTGTTAACCACCTTCTTGAGTCTTTCAGCCAGTATCTTTGCCACTATTTTATATATTCCACCTATGAGACTAGGTCTAAAATCTTTCAACTTTGAAGCTCCAACCTTCTTTGGGATCAAGGCTATGAATGTTGCATTGAAGCTTTTCTCGAACTTATGATATTCATAAAAGTATTGGAGTGTCTTCAGGATGCCCTCCTTCATAAGTTCCCAAAAAGCCTGAAAAAAGGACATAGGGAATCCATCCGGCCTTGGTGCCTTCTCCATAGCACACAATTTAATGCCTTCTAAGATTGCATCCTCTTCAAATTGTCTTTGTAGCTTCTCCTGTTCTTCTCCAGATATCGTTGTAGCTTCATATAACACTAATTCTTGCCTCCACTCTTCTGTCCCTTATACAAATTCTTGTAGTAATTTTGAATAGCTTCTTTGATCTCTTCTTGTCACCTGACCTCCATACCATCCACCTTCAATTTATCTATGGTGTTTACCCTTTTGTGAGCTGTAGCTATCCTATGGAAGTATTTTGTATTTTTGTCTCCCTGTTTCAACCATTGTATTCTTGATCTTTGTCTCCAAGCTATCTCCTCATTTCTTGCAACTTCAAACTCTATAGCCAGGTTTGATTTTTGCAATGCCTCATCATCAGTGAGAGCTCTTTGTTCTTGGATTGCCTCCAAGGCTGCTAGCTGGTTTAAAATGTCATCCTTTCTTTGTTTCCAATTGCCCCTGTTATTTCTATTCTACTCTTCTAACTTTTCTTTTAGCATCTTTAGTTTATCAGCTAAAATATAGTGAGGCCTCCCCTTAACAACAAAAGCTCCCCACCAAGGGCTTACCTTTTCTTTGAACCCTTCTACCCTCAGCCACCAACTTTCAAATTTGAAGTATTTTTCTTGAAGTTGAACTCTCCACAAGATAGCATGATTGGATTGTGGTCAGATCCTATCTTTGGTAATACTTCCTGTAAAACCAAGCCCTGTCAATCTATGAAAGGGAGTTGTTGGCATTAGTTACTGCAGTACAGAAGTGGAACCTTATTTGTTGGGGAGACGCTTTATTATCAAAACAGACCATTACAACCTTAAATTCCTATCGTAGTAGAGGATAATAACACCTAGCCAACAGAAATGGTTGGTGAAAATTGAAATTGCTTGGCCATGACTATGACATTGCTTATAAAAAAGGGAAAGACAACATTGCGGCTGATGCCTTCTCCATAAAAGGAGGAGCCACCTCAGTTGCTTAGCATATCTAGTGTGCATGTTGAAATACTTGATGAGGTCAAGCTGACTTGGAGTCAAGACCCTCACTTCCAAAAGCTACTGCAAGCAATTAATGCAGGGACTACTCACAAGGCTTACTATAAATTTCAAGGGGGCATACTTAGTAGAAAGGGTAAGATTATGGTTGGCCACAATCCTAACATTAGAAAGCAACTTATTGCTTTCTACCATGGGAGCTCAATAGGGAGTCATTTAGGTATTTCTGCCACCTTGAAGAGGCTCAAGCAGGAGTTTTATGGGAAGAAAATGAAGCAGGATGTTTATGTTTTTGTTAGGGAGTGTGAGGGTGTACCAGAGGTGTAAACATGAGAATGTTGCTTCCTTCACCTGGCCTACTCCAACTTCTTCCCATCCCTGATATAGTATGGCAGGATGTCTCCATTGATTTTATAGAGGGGCTACCTAAAGCTGCAGACAAGGATGTGATTTTTGTAGTAGTGGATTAACTCAGTAAGGCTGCACACTTCATGATCCTCAAGCACCCTTGTTCTTCCTTAGATGTGGCTCAGGTGTTTATGGACACTGTCTTCAGACTACATGGTAATGCAAAGTCCATTGCATCTGACAGGGATGTGATCTTTATTAGCAAGTTCTGGAAGGAATTGTCTAAGCTACAGAAGGTCACATTGCTGACTTCCAACGCCACCGATGGACAGACTGAAGTTGTCAACAGGGGTCTCGAGTGTTACCTCATCTGCATGACATTTGAGAAACCCAAGGAATGGCCACAGTGGTTACCATTAGCAGATGGTGGTACAACGCCACCTACCACTCCTCTACACAGATGACTCCTTGTGAAGTAGTGTATGGCCACAAACCACCCCATTGCTTCTCTACATGCCTTCTGATTCCAACTTGGAGACTGTTGACAGAAGTTTACAGGCTAGAGAGGCCACTTTGAGAGCCTTGAAGTGTCATTTACTCAGGGCTAAGAATAGGATGAAGTTGCAGGCTGATAAGAAGAGGACTGACAAGTCCTATGCATTGGTGATTGGGTATATGTCAAGTTTTTCAACCCTACTGACAATTCTCGAGAAAATGACCAAAATGGTCCTTAATGTATGAGTAATGCTTTATTTTGGTCATTAACATATTTCATTTTTTGATTGAAATGGTCCTTAATATATAACAAAGGTGTTTATTTTGGTACTTAATATATTTCACTTGAATGAAATAGTACTTAATGTATAACAAAAGGTGTTCATTTTGGTTGTTTACCCTAAACCTAATAGATTTATGAAAAAAAGAAGTGTTAAATTTAATTATGGACCCGGCTAACAAAATTCACAAAGAACGAACTTTATAAAATCTAACGCCATTCTCTCTACTTTCTCCAACAAAATTTACTATTTTCTCTTTTCTAAAATATTTTTCCACTGACCTAATACCCACGTGGGGTCCACCATTAAATTTAACACTTTTTTGATTAATCTGTTAGGTTTAGGTAAATGACCAAAATGAACACTTTTTGCTATACATTAAGGACCATTTTAATAAAGTGAAATATATGAAGGACCAAAATGAACACCTTTGTCATACATTGAATACCATTTCAATCAAGTGAAATGTATTAAAGATCAAAATGAACACCTTTGTTATATATTAATGATCATTTCAATCCAGTGAAATATATTAAGGATCAAAATAAAGCATTGCTCATACATTAAGGACCATTTTGGTCATTTTCTCGAGAATTGTCTATAGGGTTGAAGCTTGACATATACCCAAATCACCAATGCATAGGACCTGTCAGTCTTCTCATCATCAGTTGACACCTTCATCCTATTTTGAGCCCTGAGCAAATGACCATTTCAATCAAGTAAAGTATTTTCCTAGAACGAGAAGTTTTCCCACACATTACATAACTAAAGAAACTTTACATGGGACACATTTGACAATTCACATTCAAACTTCTTATCTATGCTCTTGAAAATGCTGAAGCTGACGATGATTTTCTAACTTTGGCAAATAGACCTTTTCCCATGCCATTTTAATATATGTACTATGTTGAACGTGAAAGTTAAATTTAGGATAGAGGGAGTAAAACAACATTTAATAAGATAGAAAACAGTTGGAAAGAGAAGCGTGAAATGTTTGTGTATTTCACTCATTAACAATTATTGCATAGCTGATTCATTTTGCATTTCAATCAAAGAATTACCAGATTATTCATAGAATGTAGAGCTGTTCTACTGATTTCATTCAATTTTTTGAGGCAAAAACTGAGTGAGATAAGTTTTGCTGGAAGATGCCTGGAGATCTTAGAAATTGTTTATCTCTTAATGTAATGGTTGTTTAGGTCACAAGCATCATCTTTGTGTGGTTCAATCTATTTCAGAAGCAGCACATCTGCACATGCATGACAAAATGTTTTCCGTCTCAAAATTGTTGCCATTTGTTGGAGTAGGTCACTTTGCATGTATTATATGATCTGCTTTCCTGTATGTGCTATTTTTATATGAAAAAATGATGTGTTATGTAGGTTTTGAGATATGTTGGAGTCGTGGATATTGTCAATGGAAAAGGGACTGTTGAGCTGCAAAGATACAGCAAAGAGCATCCATTTGCACAACTCTCTGGATCAGATAACATAATTGCATTTACAACTGAAAGATATGCGAAGCAACCTCTAATAGTGCGTGGTCCTGGTGCTGGGGCTGAAGTGACAGCCGGTGGAGTATTCTGTGACATCTTGCGGCTTGCATCATATCTTGGCGCTCCATCATAATTCATTTACTGCGATCCACTTATTCTGCCTTTCTGAGTACCATCAAATTTTATTCTGCCTTTCTGAGTAACCATCAGTTATTCTTCTGCCTCTGTAATGTTTCACATGAATGGTGTTGCAGTTTCAGCTTAAGCTGTACTTTGGCCGAGATGCACATATCTTGTAGGGGTACTTCTTTGTTAGTGAAGTGGATTGGTGATGTTTTTCGATGCAATAAATGTTATTTTCAGTGTAGAAGGTGATTTTGTTTCCTTTAATTATCTCACATACGGCTTTCCAAATTCAATGAAGAGTTTTCTCCACAACAGATAAAGAGTCTAAAGATGTTGGGGTATTTGCTACCCCCTCCCTACTTGCATTCACCAGACACCCAGTTTTTCTATGTTCCAGTCATTATCAAATGAACAATAAGAAAAATCACGTTTGAATGTAATAGATTTAAGAAGTTTTAGGGAGTATAATGGAAGAAATGTCACTAGGACCAGACAGCAAGGTATATTAATGATCACTGTTCAAACGCAAATGGACATAACACTGAACAACTATCACCAGACAATCATCAGAGCATATCAAGGAAGAACACAGTGAACTTTTCTAAAAACGCAACTATAAATTACCTTTCATTTGAAGCAAAAGATAATATCTTTTTCCTGTTGGTGTTTTTGTCCATTGATACTTGTCAGTTGCCATATTTATTATATAATATGAGAATCTAACAAAGAAATTATCATTAAATTATTTTATGTATTTTTTCGTGTCCTAGTGTAAGTCATGTTTCGCATATGAGAATCACCCTATTATCTACTAGTTAGAGGTGGCAATTTCAGCACATATAAGCGAAATGGATCCATTTCCCCCATATTTAATTAAATAAAAACAAATAAGCTTGCAATCTTTATCTTCAACCATGAGTGACTGAGTTTATGGCGCTTGGATTTCAGCATTGTGAAACTGCCACTATATCATATTTGATGAATTCATTGTCATCGACGAACTCGCTTGCTGCAATCCTCTAGACGGTTGTGGTCATTATAGAAGGACACTTTAGTTCGACGTTGCAGACTTGATACTCATCATGTTGGTGGAACCCTTCAACGAATTTGAATTAGAAGAAACTATGTCTCTGACAAATTGCTAATAGGGAAAGAAAACAAGGACCGTTATTGGTATGAATTTGCGGATTCCAACAGAGGAATATTCGTATTGATAGCTTTGCCTGACTAGTTTTTTAATGACATCTTTGGTATTCATATATGACCATACTGTCCATTGTCAAGCAAGAAGACACCGATAGCCGGAGGCTGAATGTTACTCCCCAATATACACGCAAGTGTATGTGGTCGCTCAAGTAATATAGATTCTTAAAGAAACAAGTTATCATTCCCAAGGGACTTATGATTAACTTATAGCCAACACTTAACTCCACAAATAAAATAGAAGTAACCGTTTCAGAGATAGTGATGATTGTTAACTACTACTAATTATGAACTAAATAAACGTAACTAAATGTGAACGCCTTTAAGATGATGTTTCAAGCAAGTAAAAGACAATTCCAGGGCTGCAGCATGCAATGAATCTCATGTATCATATTATTGGCTTAGAACTAATTTTAGTCGTCAAGTTACTGATTTACAGGGTTAATTGTATGAGTCGGGTTCACACCTCTAATCGCTTACCCCAATTAGCTATCTAATTACATCGTTGAGCGGGGATAAATAGATTAACTGACGAGCATTTATATTTCATCATGTTTCGTAACCAAGCGAATTGTTCGTCCGGGCATCACTCCTGAACACAAATCACCTCAACTTAATGGGTCGATCAAGCTCTTTATATTCTCTGGTCTATCTAACCTCTCCTCTCCCGATTTAAGTGTAGACAATATATTTATCTTATGGTAATCAATCATAAAATACTAAAACAAGAATATAGAAGTAACTTATAATGACAACCAAGAATTAATTCAACAAGCCTTTAATAATCAACAATCCATTCGTAGCTACAACCCCAGAACTAAGGCGTTTAGCCACTCATGCTATTAGAAAACCACAAAATACAATTGTTCATGTGATTTCTGGAAAATAGAAGAGTTTAAAGATCAAAACCTAGTACAAACGTGAATACTTGCTCTTGCACACCCAATAAAAGTCGAGCCCTAATAATGGAGCCCTAAGGGTCTATTTATAAGAGTTAGAAAAGTTGGAGTCAAAACCTACTACAATTAGGAATCCTATTTAAGTTTTTTCACTTGAAAAAGTCGGGACTTTAATGGCGTGTCGCGCCTGGAAAACAGCTCTGAAGTATCCACCTGGGCGCGTCGCGACGTACAGAGCGCCAAGCGGCCTAGGTGATTTTTTTCCCTTTGGCGCGTCGCGTCTCTCAGCGCGCCTGCAGAGCGCCTCAGTCCTTCATGTGCTGGCGTGTCGCGCCCAGCAGTACGCCTGCAATACTTCTCTAACTGTTGGCCCTTGGCGCCTCACGCCTAATAGTGCGCCTGGCCTTGGGGCCTTCATCCTTAGTCATTTTCTTGCCTGTCTTTGTTCCTTCTTTCTTCGTTCCAACTCCAATCCCTTTGAGAGTTCCTAAAACATCTAATCATGTGTGTGAGTGCACAATCATCACAAGTTACACCAAAAATCAAGCTAATAACTAAAGATCATTCTTTAAACTAATCAATTCATGGGCAAATATTGACAACTTATGCATATAAATATGCCTAAGATCACCACCCCACACTTAGACTTTTGTTTGTCCTCAAACAATCTCTAGACTATTAACTCTTTTCACAACCCTTGGACTTATCAACCCATCTTAAAATCAACCAAACATTTTTAATCATGATCTTGTAGTTCACAATGGATGCAACATTTCACAACAATTACACCAAGTTACAACACATGCTCAAAGAATGACCCTTTTATTATTTTTCCGGGCTAATGCAAACTCATACAAACACATCAATTAGATAATCCTACACATGCCATGAATGCCCTCACTTGTTCTTGTTTAGTAAAGCCTTTCACTCAAGCAATTACAATATCAACAAGGCCTATTTTTCAAACAATCAACTCACTCTCACAAAAGAAGTTCTTACTTTTCTCAACATACCATAAGCTTGCCAATAGTGTATTCTTACTTTCACATTATATTTCTCAAGGAATCAAGAAGAATTTTATTTGGTTGTAATGTTGGCTTAAGGTAAGGGAGGGAATATTTAGGAACCATTTTAGTGACTACACTTCCCTAATGCACATGTCATATTTGCCAACAATCTCCTTCATAGTTTTCTTTCCTCCTAGTACACACTTCATGAATATTTATCCCTCTTTGTTGCTCCATCTTTGCCATCTATATTATTTATTTATATTTATTTTTTTCATGCCTTTGCACTAGCCACCCTCACTCTAGATTTTAAGGTTCGAGTAAGGTACACATTATCCTTAATAGGACCAGGGCCAATGTTTCGAGCATAGTTCTGAAATAGCCACCCTCAATTAAGTTGAGGTGCACATTGTCACTAGGGACTAGGGCCAAAACATATTTTTACTTATCCTTTTCTTTTCCACACAATGTAGCATTTCACCCTTTATTATATCAACCAACATTTTCAACCCTTCTTCGTAACATAGTGCATTAAGGCTCTCATTAGGATCAAAAGAACTTGGTATCAAGCAAACAAGTTTCGACTTATTATATGGCTTATCAATAAACAAGGCTAAAAGGCTCAATGGGGCTTCACTAGGGATAATTTCAATGGTAGGCATACAAGTAGAATCAAGAATTGGCTATTTCAAAGAAATGCCTCAATCACATTCCCTAAGTCATACACGCTACTAATTTAACACACACAAGGCAAGTTCTAGATATCAAGTTAAGTAAGAACCAATCAACTCTCACCACACATGGCATCACGACACATATACGGACATACTAACTAACATGCTCATACAACTTGCATTACAGTATAACTACACAATTAAGCCCATTTATTTTATTTCATTTTGAGTCAAACTAAAAACACATTCTTGTTACAAGGTTCACATTCTATTGCATTTTTCCAATTGTGACTACCCATGACGTTTGGCTAACTTTTTCGGACATAGTTGCAAAAGACCAAAGTTGGTTTCTCAATCCTACTCCTCTATATGACTAATTTTCCCTTAAGACGGTCGTCATCCATCCATCATTGGGAACTGTCACTCCTATGACGACTCTAAGACTCAATAAAATAATAAACTAGTCCTAGTCGGTTCAAAGGGACAATCCTCAGTAAAAGTACCAAAAACAAACACTGAGGAAACAAAAAAAAATTAAAAATTTAACTAAAAACTAACACTAGGCTCGATAGAGCAGTAAATAACTATATACAATAGAGACATATTACCCCACTCCACACTTAAAAAATAAGCACTGTCCTCAGTGCACAATTAAAGCAAAGTATAGAGTTAGGAATACTCCCTCGGGCCTCTAGGCCTCGTCGTCACCACCATCGAACACCACCAAGGCATTTGCCGCCTCATCTACAACATCCTCCTCCTCATCATCCATAACCTCGTCAGCAGTAGCCTCATCATCATCCAAAGGCTCCAAAAAAGCGGGACCATTCCTGTACAGAAAGGCTGCACTCTCGATCAACGAATAGTGATCCGCCAAGGTCTCCATCTCCTCGTCAGTCACTGGACGCCCGCCTATCCGCAACTACAGCTCTGCCATACCGAACATTCTTGCCATGACACTGTCATCACGGGATTGCCTCTCTTGAGCAGACAAGACAGGTCCATAGGACGTGTCTAGTGCCTTTGTTCGGGTCACATCAACTAACTTACCCGTCAGATCCAGGTGATAAGCAACAACCATGTCTACTATTTCCTCTTCAATACCCTCAACCCTCAGAAAAAGGGTGATCAACCCCCCGTAACAGAATCTCCACCTCAAATTGTTCCTAAATTTCATCATATTTTGCCTCAGGATTGCTCCAACATTGATGGGCAGTCCCTTTATCAAAATATAGACCAACACCAACCCTATACCTTGTCACTTCAGTCAAATGTTTGGCAGGCAGCAACACACTAAACACTATGTTCAGCCACACCGTAACAACCTGATTAAAGTTAGCAAAATAGAGGGTATTATGCCTCCCAGTATCCTTACTTCGCTCCCACCTAGCAGTTGACTCAACCCCACACAAGGTATGTCGGATATCCCTATAAGGAGGTTTATCCTTCAAGCTATTAAACTCATCTGGGTCACAATTCGGGGTTCCTAACAACTCATTCAGAATTCGGGCATAAAACTTGACCTCTTTCCCCTAACAGGCACAATTTTATATTTCGTTTCAGTAAGCCAGTTAGCATAGAATTCCCTTACTAATGTCAAATTTCAATCCTCCGGATTTTCAAAGATAAACCGCGGCCTTAACTCAATCATAGTCCGATATATAACATGAATTGCGACTGCAATATTACCTCATTCACAAATTCGTTGCCCATATACTTGGCCTCTTTTGACATTCAAACCATTCCCAGCCATACCTTTGCACAACCTTTTTGCTGAATTTTTGCACCGGTTCCCGACCACTAGAGGACCCGAAAGTTTCACCCTTTCTACTCCGCTTGGAACCCGCAACATTTTTTGCTTTTAGAGCCATCACCAACTGCTAAGAGAAGAACAATGGAGAAAAGAAAAAAAAATTAAAAAAAATTGGAGGGGGGAGGGGGTCGGCTGGCAGTGGGTAGTGGTGAGGGGAAGAAAAAGGAAAAAAATTATGGAGTGAGAGATAGAGAGTTGGAGAAAAGTAGTGTCGGAGTTGTTGGTGTTGAGGTTTTATAGTGGGTGGTGGGGAAAGGGAAAGGCTTAGTGGTGGTAGTTAAGGAATTTTGGGAGGAGAGGAGTTGGAGTTGGAGTTTGGTGGGTCAATAATGGAGGAAGGTGAAAAAGAGAAGAAGAAGAAGAAGAGTTGGAGAGAATTTAGGGAGGGGGTCGGTTGAATGTGGTGAGAATCGGGGTTGAATAGAAGTTTTAGGGATTTAAGAGGAGTGGGTTGGGTTGGATTCGGGTAAAAACCCATTTTTTTTTTAAAAAACTGGGCAGTGGGGCGATGGAAGGGGTAACACGCCTCTCAGTGCGCCTGAGATGGCGCTCTGAGGTGCGATACCTGGCGTGGCGCGCCTGAAAGTGTTCTCTGACGTTCGATGCTAGGCGCGGCGCGCCAACCAGTGCGCCTGTCTCCAATTTTTTTTTTAATTATTTTTTTCGTTTTTCACTATTACAAACTAAGCTACAAACAATGAAAAATCCTATTTAGCTAAAACTAAGAACTAAAAGAACTTCTTAGATTCTACGAATTTAAACTATGCTAAAACAATAAAAATCAAAATTTCAAACACGAACTACTTATCTATTACATATTGTTCACGGGTTTCCTCCTATGTAGCGCTTGATTTAACGTTGCGGTACGATGCAGCTTGGATCATTCATCATTTAGCTCAAGAGCCTCCCGATCACGATTCGAATCTACACCAAAGTAGTGTTTCACCCTTTGCCCATTTACCAAGAACGTAGGGCCAGTCTCATCTTTAAGTTCAACAACCCCATGTTGTGTCATTCTTACCACTTCGAAAGGACTAGTCCATTTAGATTTAAGTTTTCTAGGGAATAACCTCAATGTAGAGTTAAAGAGTAGTACCTTTTCTCCCCAAGTGAAAGTACGAGTAACTATGTGTTTGTCATGCCATCTTTTTGTCTTTTCTTTGTAAAGCTTGGCATTCTCATATGCATGGAGCCTAAACTTCTCAAGTTCATGCAATTGATCTACTTTCTTTCTATCGGCCAACTCGAGGTCCAAGTTGAACCTTTTAATTTCCCAATAAACTTGGTGTTCTAATTTCGCCGGAAGATGACATGCTTTACCGAACACTATGTGATAGGGAGAAGTCTGTATGGGTGTCTTATAAGCAGTCCTATATGCCCACAACGCATCATTTTACTTCTCAGACCAATCTTTCCTCTGCGCATTCACGGTTTTCTGCAAAATTTGCTTCACCTCTCTATTCGAAACCTCTACTTGGCCACTCGTTTGAGGATGGTAAGCTGTAGCAACTTTATGACGAATACCATACTTAGCAAGAAGGTTTTTAACTAGATGATTAATGAAATGCTTACCTCCATCACTTATGATTGCTCTTGGAGTGCCAAAGGGAGTGATGATGTGCTTCTTGATGAACTTTATCACCACTTTTGAATCATTCGAAGGAAGAGTTACAGCCTCAACCCATTTACTCACATAATCTACAGCCACAAGAATGTATTAGTTTCCACTAGATGGCGGGAAGGGGCCCATGAAGTCAATACCCCACACATCAAATATTTCTACCTCCAAAATGTTACTTCGCGGCATCTCATGTCTTCTTGAGATAGTATCCAATCTTTGACATTTATCACAACTCTTCACAAAAACAATAGAATCTTTAAATAATGAGGGCCAAAAGAAACCAGATTGAAGTACCTTATGCGCCGTGAGCTCTTTTCCGTGGTGACCTCCATATGGGCTAGCATGACAACGACGTTGGCATCAAATTTATACTAGCTCCTAGATCACACAATCCTCGCGCATGAATGCTCTGCCCTATAGTGATCTGAACCGTAAAGCTACCCGAATCTTTCAGTTTGGTGGGCAACTTATTTTGAATTCGGGAGCTTGATGAGTCCACAAATTTGACTCATTTAGGGCTATATTTTGATAGTATTAGTGTCCTCAAATGCATATTTTGTCTCAATATCTGATGAAAACCCTTAAGTTTCAAGTATTTAGAGTTTGAGGCAAAGCATGACACTACTTGGCAAGAAGGAACAAAGCGGCTGAAAAGAACGAAGAAATGAATGCCTGAAGATCGCCGAGCCCAAGTGGCGAGTCGCCGATCGGCCTGGGGATTGCCTTTTGTTCCAGTGTGTTGAGCCCTGAAGGGAAAGATCAAATTGGCGATGAAATGGAGCAGTTGGCGTGTCGCTGAGTAGTTTTGCGAAGCAGTACCATATCGCCCGACAAATCAAAGCGCGAAGAGGCTGAAGGCTAAATCAAGAAGGCAATGAAATCGACCAAAAGGCGGATCACCGAGTGCATCGGCGATCTCGACTAACTGCGCCGAATGGTCCTCCATAGCACAAATTTTCAAACACTATAAATACTTGTTTTAAACTTCTATATCATATCATTATTATTATTAGAACTTTTTATAATTTTTTAGAGAGTCTAAGTTTTAGAGGGTTTTGGAGACTTTGTTCTAAGACCTTGAAGATTCAAAGGGTTTCAACTCCAAGAAATTGGACTTGGGTCTTGAAGATTCTTCACTCTTGACGGGTTTTAAGACTTAATTCTTCATACTCAGTTGATGAAAACTGATATTGGTATAAATTTTTACCTCTCTAGCTAAAACCCCAATTCTTAGGGTGTTATTTTGTGAATATGAGTTAGATTATCTGTTGGGTCTTGCTTGTTGATGATTTATTTGTTGTTTAAATATGATTTTTTTTAGTAGTTGTGTATGAACTTAATGGGATTATAATTGCAAATACGATTTCATCTTAGTGTTTTTGGCTTGCTCAAGAGAGATATCGTAAAACTAAGACTACTAAACTGATAGCTGCTGGTATTGGGTCGACATGGGTTTAGCTCGAGAGAGTGAACCCTAGTCCTTTTCCCACACATTCAACTTGAGAGAGTGAATGGGCTAAGGTGGAGTCTGTTCTTAATGCGGCAACTTGGTGTTCGAGAGAAACCGAGTTGATTCGGGGTAAATTGCTCGATGGAGAATTTACCCCTACTATAGTCTAGCCTAGTCACAAATACTCAACAATTTACTATCAAAAGCATGTACCCGATAATTTAGTCTATCTCGTATTCCTATCACATCCCAAGAATCCCGTCTCTCTATCTCGTTTTCGTATTAGTTTTGCTTGTTTTTAGTTGTTAATTACTACAAAACCCCCCATTGATAATTGACGCTTGCGTCACCCCTTTGATTTAGTATGTTTTTATTCGATAATGTTTTTAGCTATGACTAATTAGAACTAGATATTATTTTTCTATTAATTGTCAAAACCACTCCCTGTAGGGACGATCCTAACCCTTCATTGGGTTATATCACTACACGCGATCGTATGACACTTGAACCGAACTAGTGTCAGTTGATTATGTCCTTAAAACATCAAAGCTACACTCTTCAGTAAGTGCTACAGTCTCATACTCAGTCAACCTCCTTTTGTTTGCCATAATCTCCTTCACATATTTAGCATACCTAGGTATACTTTGCAAAACATCTACCAATGGCAAGTTAATATGAACTTGTTTCAAAAGAGAGAAACTTACCAAAACATTCATTCTCCTTTCGTTTCTTGAACTTTTGAGGGAATGGAGGAGGTGGTTTCACTATTGGTTGCACTCTTTCTTTTTGTGCAACAACCTCACTCTCCTTAGGTTCACTCTCCTTGCTCACAGATTTAATATTTCTTTTCTTTCGAGCCAACTCCTCCAACTACAAACCACTGCGTGTACCTACCACATTTACTTGCCTGGGATTTGGATCAGTGTTTCTCGGCAATCCTCCTTAAGGTCGTGATTTTTGAGAACTTGCAAACTGCCACAACTGCTTCTCCAGGTTTTGAGTAGCTAATTGGTTGTCTTTAAAATCAGCAACAAACTGAGCTTGATCAATGATCGTAGGCATATTTATGCGCCTAATAACCAATTTATCCCAGATATATAGCTAAGTTTGAGAGCACTTTCCTAGTCGGAACTGAAATTTTAGAGTCTTTTGATGTCGTTTCCTCTAACAAATATGATTGGATGTTTCAAGGTGAAAAGCAAAGAAGAATGAGCTAAAAACGGGCACCTGGACAAAGGTCGGAAAATAGAAGACGAAGTTGCGGAGGAGAATAGCCAAGAAGCTGGAAAATACACTATGAGGGAGCAGCTCTGCGTCGCGGAGCTGAAACTTGCATGCAGAAAATGAATTCCACTTAACAGTGGAGTGCGCGTCGCGGAGATCCTTTTGTGCACAAATTGAAGCAAAGGAACAGGTCCGTGCGCGGACCTGGACACAAAAATTGTGTCACGTGTTTTATTCTAGACTATAAATAGTCTAGTTGAATTATTTTATCATTATCCAATTTTTAAAAGACGAGAGAACATCGATTTGGGCGATTTTGCTAACACTTTCTAGGGCTTTTCTTCTACTCCTTCATTTTGGTAAACCCTTTTATGATCCATAAACATTATTTGATGATATTTTGTTCCATGAGTAGCTAAATTCCCTTATTCTAGGGTTGTTGCCATGATTAATTGTGTAATAGTATTTGTTTCTAGTATGAGATGGGTTTTCTTATTATTTATGCTTACATGCTTGTTTAACTCTTTTAATGACTGATCAACATTAAAATAAACTCATTGTCCACTCTTGAATTTGGAAGATGAATAGAGGGATAGACCAAAGGATGTGAGAAGCGTGTTCATTCTAGGGTAAAGTTTAAAATGTTTTGTATATAGGATAGTCATATACTTATATACCGCGCTTGATTAATATGCAAGATGATAGCTTAAAGCTCCGCTATTGATATCCCCGCTCAAGATGTAGTTAGGTTGTCGATGTTGGTAGGCGATTAGAGGTCGGGAGGTCATGATCATAAAATGAACCTTGAAAATCCATAATGAGGTTAACATGTTGAAATGCTAGGATAAATTAATATTATGCCGGAAATCGGTTTATGCTGCAACCCTGGAATACTTTCCCAAATTGTGAAATCCTCTTGTTTGAAACTGTTGATTGTAGTAATTAATTTTTGAGATTGTTCAACTTAAGAGATATAAGCAAATTTCTAAAATTGTCTGTCGCATAAGTAAATTTATTTTAGACATAATAGAGTTGTTATTTATTGATTTGAAGTCCTTTGGGTTCAATAATCCGGCTTGAAAGAGTCGTTGTACTACTTGAGTGACCACGTGCACTTGTGTGTGCTTTTGGATGCAACAAGTTTTTGGCGCCGCTGCTGGGGACTTTAAAATCGACAGATATCTAATTTTTTAGCGTCTAAATTATTTGAACAAGTGTTGACAACTTGATCTTGGCTCTTCATTTCGCAGGTTATGTCAGGTTTTCACACTGGAAGATGACCAGGACTTGGTAGAGCCTCTAGCTGAACCAGAGAGATTTGTTCGATACCATAGAAGGCAAAGAAGACTCACTTATCTTGTTCCTCTTGTGGCTAGTGAACCAGAAAATTCAAAAGAAAGGGAGGATCAAGATCCACCTGTAATGATGGCATAAATGAAAGTGAGAGATGTGGCAATCCCACATACCACCAATGTTACCTCAAGTATTCAGAAACCTGCAGCTGGTGAGAGGTTTGAGTTGAAGCAAAACATGGTGCAACTATTGCACACAAACAGGCAGTTCATTGGTTTATCTCATGAGGACCCACGAGTACATATTTAGAATTTCCTCGAGATCAATGACACGTACACCCCAACTGGAGTGAACTCTGATTATGTGAGGCTCACATTATTCCCCTTTTCTCTGATAGGGGAAGCAAAAAGATGGCTGAACTCTGAGCCCGCAAATTCCATAACAACTTGGGATGATCTTGCCCGGAAGTTCTTGATAAGGTTTTTTCCATCTGGGAAAACAGTCAAGCTGAGAAGTGATATATTAAGCTGAGAACAGAAGGGAGGGGAAAACTTGTACCAAGCTTGGGACAGGTTTAAGTCCCTGCTGTTAAGTTGTCCACATCATTATCAAGCTAACGAAGAGTTGGTCCATACCTTCATTGAAGGGTTGTAACCAAACACAAAAATTTTACTTGATTTTGCTACAGGTGGACAAGCTTTGGAAAAGACATATGCTGAGTTGTTTACATTGCTAAATAGAATTTCATAAGGTAACCCCGAGTGGAATGGAGGAGGAGCTAAATCGGTTGTACAGAAGACTGCTGGAGTGTTGGAAATGGATGCAGTGACAACTGTGACTGCACAGATTTCAGCAATGCAGAATATGATGACTACTCATTAAGCAATATGTCACTAGGACAGCATCAAGCTCAAGTTAATATGGTGCAACAACCACAAGCTTGGTGTGAAGTATATGGAGGTGGAGATCACAGTGTTGAGGTATGTGGAGCAAACCCAAAATCTGTTCATTTTGTAGGTAATGCTCAGCGAGGAGGAAATCACCAAAACTATGGAAATACTTACAACCCAAGCTGGCGGAATCACCCAAACTTTTCATGGGGTGGTAATCAAAACCAACATCAAGGACAAAACCAATACAAGCCATAGATAGGGTAGTGGACAATATTACAATCAGCAAAGCCATGGAAACCAGCAAAACCATTGAAACCAGCAGAGTCATGGTAATCAACAGGCTGCCAAGCAAGGTGATATGAGTGTGGAGGACATGCTAAAACAAATCATGATTGATCAAGCTAAATTGGCAGCAGATGTTCGAAACAATCAATTGGCGACTCAAAATTTGGAGAAGCAGTTTGGGCAGTTTGCTAGTGCCCAAAATTCCCGACCACAAGGGGTTTGCCTGGAAATACCGATCCAAACCCGAAATAGGTAAATGTTTTAAGTACTCGGAGTGGTCTTCCATTGGAGGAGCTAATGTCAAAGGCAAAAGCTGCTGAAGAAAAAGGAAAACAGGTAGATGAAGCGGAACCAAGTGAGCAAAGGGTGAATGAGGAACCAAAAGCAAAACCACCTACTCCATTCCCACAGAAATTCAAAAAGCAAAAGGAAGAGGAATGTTTCGGTAAGTTTATTGAATTACTCAAACAAGTACATGTTAACTTGCCTTTGATTGATGTGTTGCATTCCTAAGTATGCCAAATATGTGAAAGATGTGGTAGCCAACAAGAGTAGATTGACTGAGTATGCAACAGTAGCACTCACAGGGGAGTGCAGTTCTAGGATCCAGAATAGGCTCCCAACTAAGTTGAAAGATCCAGGGAGTTACACTGTTCAGATAAAAATTGGTAAGTGTATTGAGGCAAGATGGTTGTGCGATTTGGGTGCAAGTATCAATTTGATGCCTACGTCCATGTTTCTCAAGTTGGGACTAGGAAGGCCCAATTCCACAACCATTATGTTGTAGCTAGCAGACCGTTCGGTAACAAGGCCAGATGGCGTTATTGAAGATGTCTTGGTTCAAGTGGGAACTCTTATTTCCCCGTAGACTTTGTCATTTTGGATTTTGAGCTTGACCCAGAGGTCCCATTTTTTTGGGACGCCCATTCCTAGCAATCAAAGGTGCATTAATTGATGTGGCAGCCGACAGACTAACAATGAGGGCTCATGACAAGGTCGAGGTATTTGATGTTTACAAGGCAATGAAGTTGCCTGCAATATATGAGGAGCTGTCAACAATTATAGGCATTGATAAGGAAATGACAGCTAAATATGTTGAAGCACGAGACCCTTTAGAGAAAGTGTTAATTGGGCAAGACATTGAGGGAGATGCTGAAGCCCAGGAGTTGGCTAACGTTTTAGATGTCCCGAATGTGAGTATGCTTTGCAAGTTTGTGGAGCCATTAAACAGAGCCTTGGGACAACCTCCCAAGCCTTCAATTGAGGAAGCACCAAAGTTGTAGTTAAAGGCTCTCCCTTCTCATCTCAGGTATGCATTCTTAGGTGCCAATGAATCTTTACCTGTAATTCTTTCTTCTACTTTGTCTGAATTGCAGGTTGAGGCAACTCTGAAAATATTGAGGAAGAGGAAAAAGGCAATAGGCTGGCAGATGGCTAACATACATGGCATCAACCCAACTTTATGCATGCACATGATATTTATGGAGGAAGGTCACAAGTCAAGTGTGCAACCTCAACACAGACTAAACCCAGTGATGAAAGATGTGGTGCGCAATGAGGTGATTAAATGGCTAGATGTCGGTATTGTATATCCGATTTCAGAAAGCAAATGGGTCAGCCCAGTTCAGTGTGTGCCTAAAAAAAGAGGCATGCCGGTGATCACCAATGAAAAAAATGAGTTGATTCCAACCAGGACAGTGACAGGGTGGCGAATATGCATGGATTATAGGAAATTGAATGAGGCCACCAGAAAGGATCACTGCCCGGTTCCTTTTATTGATCAGATGCTGGACAGGTTAGTTGGGCAAGAATATTATTGTTTCCTGGAAGGCTATTCAGGATACAACCAAATTGTGATTGCACCAGAGGACCAGGAGAAAACTACATTCACTTGTCTGTATGGGACATATGCTTTCAAGTGACTGCCGTTTGGGCTATGCAATGCTCCAGCCACCTTCCAAAGATGAATGATGGCTATCTTTCATGATATGGTTGAAGATTTTGTGGAGATATTCATGGATGACTTCTCAGTCTTTGGGGAGTCTTTTGATAGGTGTTTGGAGAATTGGGACAGGGTGCTGGCTAGATGCGAGGAAACTAATCTCATCCTAAACTGGAAAAAATGTCATTTCCTAGTAAATGAAGGGATTGTATTGGGCCATAAGGTGTCAAAGAGAGGGCTGGAAGTTGATCGTGCCAAAGTGGAAGTTATTGAAAAACTACCTCCTCCAATCTGTTAAAGGGGTGAGAAGCTTTCTGGGTCATGCTGGTTTTTACAAGAGATTCATCAAGGATTTCTCTAAGACTGTATGACCCATGTGCAGTCTCCTAGAGAAGGAGATGAAATTTGTATTTGATAAGCAGTGCATTCAAACTTTTGAAGCTTTGAAGAAGAAGTTGATAGAAGCTCCAATCCTAACTTCCCCAAATTAGGAGCTTTGTTTTGAGCTGATGTGTGATGCAAGTGATGTGGCTGTAGGAGAAGTGTTGGGGCAAAGGAAAGAGAAGGTGTTTCACTCAATATATTATGCAAGCAAAACACTGGATGCAACCCAAACCAACTACACAGTGACTGAAAAAGAAATGCTAGCCTTGGTCTATGCTTTTGACAAATTTAGATCTTACTTGGTAGGGACTAAAGTTGTTGTTTATATTAACGATGCAACTATCAGGTACTTTTTCAACAAGAAGGATGCAAAGCCGCGGTTAATCGGGTGGATTCTATTGCTGCAAGAGTTTGACATAGAGATCAAGGACCGAAGAGGTTCTGAAAACCAGATTGTAGATCACTTGTCAAGATTGGAGAGTTCGTCACATGTGGGAGAGCAAGGTCAGATTCGGGAAGAGTTTCCTGATGAACATCTATTGGCGCTTGAGGTGACCGAACTACCATGGTATGCAGACATTGTTAATTATTTGGTTAGCAGATTATTTCCACCTGGTGTAACCACACACCAAAAGAAAAGGCTGATTTATGATGCTCGGTTCTACATATGGGATGAGCCTTATCTCTTCAAACAAGGGCCGGACAAAATGATGAGGAGATGTGTGCCTGAGTCTAAGATAAGACAAGTGATGGATAGTTGCCACTCGTCCGCATATGGGGTCATCATGGAGGTGAGCGCACTGCACATAAGGTGCTCCAATCAGGTTTTTTCTGGCCTACTTTGTTTAAAGATGTTGCAGGGTATGTTAAAAATTGTGATCAATGCCAGAGGATGAGGTCTATTTCCAGACGACATGAGATGCATTTGCATAACATCTTGGAGGTTGAAATATTTGATGTTTGGGGATCAACTTCATGGGACCATTCCCTTCATCAAATGGAAATCAATACATACTTGTGGTTCTGGACTATGTGTCAAAGTGGGTTGAAGCAGTAGCTTTGCCGACTAACAATGCTAAAGTGGTGCTGAAGTTTCTAAAGAAGTACATCTTCACGTGGTTTGGAACTCCTAGAGCAATAATCAGTGATGAAGGGACACACTTCATAAATCAATTAGTGAGGAATACCTTAGCTAAATATGGAGTCAGGCACAAGGTGGCTACAACATACCACCCTCAAACTAGTGGCCAGGTAGAGGTGTCAAACAGGGAAGTGAAGCAGATTCTACAGAAAATAGTGAATGCCCAAAGGAAAGATTGGGTAATGAAGCTTGACGATGCATTATGGGCATACATGACAGCTTATAAGACACCAATAAGGACTTCTCCCTATCACATGGTGTTTGGTAAAGCATGTCACTTTCCAGTTGAATTAGAACAGAAGGCTTACTGAGTAGTGAAGAAGTTGAACTTGGATCCGAAACTAGCCGGGAGAAAAAGAATGGGTCAGCTACATGAACTGGAGGAATTCAGACTCCATACTTATGAAAATGCTAAGCTTTATAAGGAGAAGACTAAACGATGGCATGATAAGCATATTGTGCCTCGACTTTTTGAGCCTGAGCAAAATGTATTATTGTTTAACTCTAGATTGAGGTTGTTTCCAGGTAAGTTGAAGTCAAAATTGAGTGGACCATTTGAGGTGGTGCGCATGACTGACCACGGCGTTGTAAAGTTATGGAATGAAGGTAAGCAAGCCACGTTCATCGTGAATGGACAGAGGGTGAAGAATTATTTCGGACAAGAGGTGGATCGAGAAGAAGAAAGTTTGGAGTTGAACAATGAATGAGGGGGAGCTGAGTCGTGTCGCGATGTTAAATCAGGCGCTAATCGGAAGGCAACCCGGGACTTTGTATTTTGAAAGATATTTGCATTGTATTTTTTTTTATAGGTTAGTTTGGTTTAATTTTAGTTATAGGTTATTTCATTTATTTTCAAAGTTGTAATTTGTAATTCAAAAAAAAAATAGAATTGTTGGGCGTAACCAGTGGAGTCAGCGACAAGACCGCGTCGCAGACTTGTTCCCGCCATGTAATGGACGCCCCAGGAGAAGATGCAAAATCGTGAAGAAAAGGTCGCGACAACTCTGCGTCGCGGACTCAGTTATTGGAATTAAGACAACAGAGGGTGATTAATAGTGGAGTCCGCGACCTCACCAAGTCGCGGACTTATTCCCACTTCGCACAAGTTCTTCCGTATGACGAAGAAAAAGACACATGGCATGTCCGCAACAGCTCCGCGTCGCGAACCTGGTAAGTTTTTTGAACTTTTTCATTAAAAAATTGAGTTTTACCCGGCTAATATGGTAAAAACCCGACCCACATTCCCTTTTAATCCCCAAATCCGTCCCTTAAACCCCATTTTCTCTCCAAAATTTCATTTATTGTCCTTTCCCCTTTAACCCTAACTACTTCCAAGAACAAATTCGTGTCGCAAAGTGGGAATTTCTCACCAAGTTCATCAATTTTTGTGGGTCTAAGCAAAAAAGGTATGTGTCCTACCCTTTTGTTTCTTTCTTTGAGATGATTTACTAAAGTTAGGGCTAGTATTCATGTGGGTGATGGGTCAATTATTCTAGTGTGTTGAAATTGTTGTTCTTTGTGGTTTTCTGCTTATTTACTACTATTTATGGTGGTAAAATTTGTTCAAATTCATCTGGTTGATCATAGCAAGGAAGACTTTGTATGGGTTAATTAAAAATTGGGGTTTGTGAAGTCTTGAGTGGCAAATAGGTTATGAGGGAAATGATTGGAGTAGAAGGATGATTGTTAATTCGAAGTCTTGAGTAGAATAGAAGTAGTAAGGGTTTATATACTTAAAATGTGATGAATTTTGAGAATAATATGCTGAAAATAACTTTGGAAAGTCTGAGTACTGTGTTGTTGGACATAGTTATGCTCGAAAATAGGTGTGGGGTGATCTTTCATAATTGGATCTCATTAACTGATATGATAATTGCTTTATTGCAGGATAACATGTCTAGAACACGAAGGTCTGGCAAAGCGGTTGCGTCTAGCAGCCGTAAGAGAGTAAGGACGGGTACAACTATTCCCCCAGCACCCGCAGTCCCAAGAGGGCAGACTCAACGCTACGGGGCTAAGGCAGTTACATCTGAGGTAAAGAAGTGGTATAAATCACACACCGAAGCCAAGTACTTCTCGGATGTGATACTTGATGATGTACAATTAGAAAGGGAGTTCCCTTGCATTATGCGCCGCCTACAAGAGTTGCGAATAGGATTTATCTGACACCCTCAACTATCAATCAAATTTTGGGCACTGCAGATGCCCCTTCTGATGTCCTGACGGGGTTAAATATCAGCCCTCATTATCAGCAGATTTGATATACTCTGTGTGGGGCACAATCCACTGCAAGTTGGATTAGGCATGGGCACTGTGACTATCATCAATCATATCATTATGCTCACATGAATCGTGAAGCCCGGGTGTGGTTAAAAATTGTAATGAATTACTTCATACCAGGGTTGCATTACACTAAAGTGACGAGGGACCGCGTATGCTTGGTTTATGCTCTAATGAAGGATGTCCCTATAAATATAGGAGCGGTGTTGAAATCGGACATGCGAAAGGCAAGAGTACATCGAGGTCGAAGGTATGCTTTTGGGGGACTAATTACTAATTTGTGCAGGTGAGTGATACGCTCAAATTACACCTCCCTAAAGAAGTATAAGCGATCGTTATCAAGTAAAGAACCCAACTTGTAGGTTGGGGTCGATCCCACGAGGAAAATGGTTTAGACTTTACTTTAACCAACAATTATATTCAATTAGCCGAAGTACTTCCAGAAACAAGAAATAAAAAGGGGGGATTTGTGAAACAAATTGTAAGAGTTTAGTAAGTAATCAATAAACAAAAGTTAATTTTGATTTTTATCAAGATGAGAGAATTAACTAGGGTATCCATGTTCACCACAAGCTCATAACGCAGTAATTCTAGTAATAGCAATCCTTTCCTAGTATACTACATCCAAAGTGATAAGCTAGGTATCTCTAAATCCTTGGTCCGGCATCTAGAGAACTTCACCCCGCACCTTGGTCCG